>NC_083342.1:108212636-108396260 GCF_019175385.1 Lycium barbarum
TGACCAATGACAAGTGAAAATGTACAATTCCGCTATGTGTTTTTTTTAAAAAAATTAAGTAATATTCACCCTCACGACGTTCTCAAATAGTAAATATCCAATACTATGACTTGTTATATGAGTTACACCCAATCTTCTATTTCTATAGATGAAAAACTATTAAGTATCATTATTTTGTTAAACAATTATGAGGGTGAATGATTTTAATTAAGGAATTTAAAATATAATTTGTGTAAGAACTGTCAGGCGAGCCCTGGACGTTGGGCGTTAGGCGTGTTTAGGGCGTACGGTTGGGCGCTTAGGGCGTAAGCCTCATAGGAACTAAGCCCGCACGTTAGTCCCAGGGCGTTTTGCCACTGCCCTGCCCCGAGGCGAGCCCCGGGGCGAGTCCTGACACTGCCTTTTAAAATAATGGTTGGACGAATACTTTGGAGATTAAGGCTTAGTAGTCTGTTTGGCCAAACTTATAGAGTCTGATTATTTTGAAAAATGCTTTTGAAAAGAGTATATTTGAAAAAGTAGTCGTTTGTGTTTGACTTAATAATTTGAAAAACCCTTTTGGTAACATCAAAGTAACAATAGGTTCTAGATGTGCTTGTGGGAAAGAACTATTTTTTTAGCATCCGAAAAATAACTTTTGTTACTACTGAAAAAATACGTATGTTTTTAATTACAAATGTGGCCAAAACCTCAATAATTTAAAATAAGCACTTTTAGCTTCACATAAATTTAATCATAGTGAGATATTGGTGGAAGGTACCAGAATAGAGTGATATACTCAGATGAGTGTGACACCATTGTTATTAAAAACATTGCTTCTTGATAGTGTTGATAGTTTGGAGACTACAGAATCCAAATCTTTATTCCTTTAAAGCTTTTTCAGGAAAAAAATACTTAGTCCTTCCTAGTTTCTTTGAAATTATCCTTCCTGTATCGTTTAATATCTTTCAGTTGCCATTAAATAACTATGAAACTAACGTGGTAGGAGCAACGAGATCCTAACATTAAATTGATCAGGTACAACGTTTAAATTGGACATTGACTGTTCACACAAATAGAAAAATCAGATTGTTCACACAAATAGAAAAATCAGATCTTTTGGACAAGAAAGAGATCCTTCAACTTTTAACCTTGCAGATGTCAAAGTTAACATTTTTAGCTTTCTTCTCCTTCCCCCTTCTGCATACAATGTAACAGAGAGCCACATCGAAAGAAAGGCCATCACTTCAAGATACAAGAATGAAGAACCCAATAAAGGAATTACTTTGAACTACCTTAATTTCTGACATAAACCAAAGAAAAGCACCATGCATGTACTCATTCGCTCGTCTTTAAATAAGTCTAACGTTTCGTAAATGTCTTCTATAACACCACCATTTGATTAAAAAGAATATAAAGAGAAAATAAAAAGGGCATCCTATTTAAAATGTAAGCCAGAGCTACCCTAATATGGGATTTGCTATGTATTTAGTATAGTAACCCTCAATGATGGCTTTGATACATGGCAAGTGTCTAAAATAAAAAAATAAGGAAAATTTGAGAAGAATTCTATTAGAAAAAGATGAATATTATACTTGGTATGCACCACCATTGATGTTCTACCAAAGTGAGCACTAATTGAGATGAATGTTATGCTCTGTACATGTTGCTATATGTTTCTATTGACACTTTCCTCTGCTGACGAGATTCCTAACGGACTTTTACATGGTACTTTTATCTCATTTGATGCTACATCGAGACTTAAGTTGAAGATTAAGGACCGGAATGTAATTTAGAGTACTCAACTAATTCAGCCCAATTTGTCTACGTCAGATAATAGTAAAATATCCGCCAGAAAAAGATTAAAACTCTGAATCTCCCCATAAAGCCTAATACACATAATAATGCTTGAACTCCACACAACAGTCGAGCAATATCATGTCAATAAATGTGGTTGTTTCTCTGTCCCTCTGTACGCACAAGTTTAACTTTCTGAGGTCAAAATTACCAAAATCATTCATTTCATGGTGCATACACACTGCGCGGGAAAGTTTTTTACCGGGAATGGAATAATCCAATGGTTCCACCCCACCACCACCAAAAAAGAAAATTAAAAAAGAAGACAACGTTGTAAAGCTTAGGA
Source organism: Lycium barbarum (assembly GCF_019175385.1). Classification (NCBI taxonomy): domain Eukaryota; kingdom Viridiplantae; phylum Streptophyta; class Magnoliopsida; order Solanales; family Solanaceae; genus Lycium; species Lycium barbarum. Next base: position 108,214,759 of record NC_083342.1, read on the forward strand.
AAGCATAGACTTGCATCTCTACAAAGCAAGATTGTGGGGAAAAAAACCAATAATAAAAATAAAGCGATTTTACAGGACAGTCATCATCTTTACATCGCATAGAAGGGAATCAAGTCATCAATTTTACAGCAGTTCGGGAGCCGAAAGAAACAAGACCTTTTTACACCTAGCCCAAACTCAGTACTGGTAAATGACAAAGGGCAAGGATCTTAAGTCCATACTTGGCCAAAAGATTACAACTCCCATGTGGGATTGGGTTTCTACTAGAATGGCACAAAAGCACTACATTGTTAAGGAGAGGAATGTCAAAATAATTTAAATCATTTTACCATCAAGACTGCATTACCAAGGAGTTTGGTTCACGGCCATGTACCCTCAATCTATAGATGCATGTGTGTGACTTTCCATGGTTGGATGTGAAATCAAACCTAATTGTGTCGATGAGACTAGAGCCAGCAGACTCTAAAACATCGAAAGTCTGAGCATTGCTCTTGTCCAGATCATAAATGAATTCCGTCAAAAGGAACATCTTCTCACTACTGGCTGCTAGATCAGTCTCTTTTTGATCATGAAGCCATCCTGATATCCTGCAGTTCTTCGGAGCACTGGACCTATCGTAAGCAACACTCTGTTCAAAAAAATTTGGAGTTGTTAGTAACTTGGTGCTTAAGAAGCATAACCACATAGAACCAGCAATCCTTTTTTGATTAGGGTGGCGTTCAAGCAATTTTATGCGCCAGAAATCATTCAACATAAAGCAGGTTAATAATATAAATTGATCAGAAAGTACACTCTGTCATTAAGGGATGCAAATTCACTAACAATGGAGTGCTAATCACAGCGGAACTGATAAACTGTGGGTAGACAAATCTAAACGTTTGGTGTTCCATATATAATCAAAGTAAAATGTGAGCAAGAGATTTTTTTTTTTTTTTTTAATGACATGGGAACCATTCGGGTGCGTACAGGGTAAACCCAACTCCTGTGCAATATTGACAGAATAGACTTGCAAGAGCATCCATTCAAGCTTTATATACTTTCTTTTATCTAGTAAAATGATTTATCGCCGTTGATTCTTCAATTTAAGTGTTTGGGAAATATGTTTCTCCGACGGACTCAAATTGTTCGATGTTTTCAACCATGTTGAGTGAAAATACACTTCCCAAATGCGATAGTTTGTTCACATGCTTTCATCACGCTAGCCATTAGGACCACTCACTAAAATATCTCCAATGATGTAACTTGAGGGCCCTCAGCTGTTCAGCAAGGTAAACATGCATGTTACAGCGTGCCACACTTCTGCTTATAAATCTTTTTCTAATGACCTTTGGTTAAAATCATTAAGAGCTCAAACGCAATACAGCAGTACATTGATCAGATCATATGAACTCCTAACCTTCTATAGAATCCAGCAGAGTAAGAAATCCTGCTCAAGGTATGAATATAGTTCTAAGAGGACAAGCACAAAAGAACCCCGTAAATGCTAGAGCTCAAGTCTCAACGTATGAAGCATCGAAAAAGTAGTTACTCAAAGAAACTCAAAAGTTCACATACCATATATAAAATTAGCACTTCAAATGAAAAATCACACATTAGTCATTACCTCATTCTTTTAAGGCCTCAAACTCAAGGCTTTTTATGGAATTTCCTTGGTTGATATGCTACAAGGCGTTTTACCATATATATATATATTTATATTTATCGCTCAAAAACTAATGTGTAAAGGTACAGTTTAGACAAGATTCTAAGGCTAAGGAAGCAGTTTATCCATAGGAAGCACTGCCCTTCATCCTAGCCTCTGAACAATCCGGCTTAAATGAGAAATGGTCGCAACTCGCACTATTGGAAACTTAAATCTTGCTGGCAACTCTTGTTTCATACAACTGGAAAATGTTTTTTCCTGACTGAGAAATTCATATGGGACCAACCCTTAGAACCAACCGCAGCCTTCAAAACTTGGGGATAATGGGCCCGCCTCTCTACCCTTCTCCACTTAAATACCAAGCTTTCTGCATGGCGAGGCTAGAACATGTGACCTAAATCACAAGTCCCCCAACCTTTCCCGCTTGAACTACGATCTGGTGGCACAATTGGAAAATGTTTTATTTGATGTATGACCAGCAAAAATAAACCCTAACTTTCATTAAAATGAGCTATACGCCCAAGTAATAGCATGTGATCACGTATAGGCTCTCTAAGCATATTCAATAAATAACATTCAATTAAGCATGAGCGCTCACTAACCCGAGCAACTAATAGTGCTCACTTATCCACCTATGTGAAGAGGATTGGCCAATCATCACAGATATCAGAAAAATCAACTAAAGATATGGCTTGAGTACTTTTCTCAACAGAAAAGGTGCACCCCAAAAAAGTAGAAACTAAAATAGGCTTATTAGGCAATTCAACATGAGAAAGTAGAAAGATTCAAGAAAGCATCTTGGACAGTTAAACCGCTGGAGTTTTTTTTTTTTTTTTTTTTTTGGGGGGGGGGGGGGGGGGGGGGGGGGGGGCTGCTAAAGGGCAGCCCGGTGCACTAAGCTCCCGCTATGCGCGGGGTCCGGGGAAGGGCCGGACCACAAGGGTCTATTGTACGCAGCCTTACCTTGCATTTCTGCAAGAGGCTGTTTCCACGGCTCGAACCCGTGACCTCCTGGTCACATGGCAGCAACTTTACCAGTTTTTTTTTTTTGGGGGGGGGGGGGGGGGGGCTGTGATATAATTACTAGTTTAAAGCCAGAAAGGGCAGTCCGCAATCAAAAAGTGGTTTCTATAGTGATGCTATTGATAATTAAACGAGGAAGCAAGTCTACATATACATTCAAACAAAATAGACTACCAAGTATTGTTTCAAAGGTAGAAGAGAATACATCTTGGTCTGAATGGTTTTGGTCCCTCGTCTGGAAAACAACCTAACCAGACAGTTCTCAGCAACCGATATAAATAATGTTCCGTAGCTTAGAGTATCAACAGAATCAGTCATGTGTCCGGACCAAGATTAGAGCAGTTCTTTGGTTTTGTTAGTAGATTAAAGGTTACCATGGCTCTAGAAACTAAAAAGACTGGCATTTAGAAATAACACAAAGAGACACAAACTTACAAAGAAAAACACATCAATACACCTATGCACCTGTCACAAACATAAGCAAACAACTATAAAGCGGAGAAAGTTTGCCAGAATAATCACACTTTTGGATGCAAAAGCAGTGTTTATAGTGGTTCAGACTTCAGATGATGATAGTTATGGAAGAACAAATAGAGAGGGATGGGAAATTCAGGCATGGATGGGAAGATAAAGGTGAAAGGCTAAGAGAGAGATGTAATGAAGACAAATGAGGAATTACCAGAGAAGAGAAAGATAAATAAGAAAACTCTCAACTACTACATGTGCAGCTAAAGCAGAATACTTGATGGTGCCAAAATGATTGATTGGTATGAATGCCACTCACTTGACTTTTATCACTTATCTACAATTAATTTTCCAGACGACAATTGCCTAGTTTGGGGCCCAAGCCATCAGTTCTGGATCTCAGTCCAATCAGTTATCCATACTACCTCCCAATAGAAGCAACATATACAAGCATTATTGCAATGGATCTCCACAGAAAGCTCCTCTTATTAAGATGCAAGGTATGTCAATTGTAGAATATATCCCTCGATCATTAAGAACACAAATATGTGGTAGGACGGGTTTGCATCTTCTAGTTAAAGATTCTAACCCAATAATTAACATCTTACTAAGAAAGAAAAGACTCAATTTGGCCTAGCACAAGCCTACACTTTCTAATCTTGAGTCCATACACTTAACTTACGCATTAATCGGTGTTATCGAAGGCGAATAGTGCAAAAAAACTCTAGGGTACGTTGGGGCTTTAGGCGCAAAGGACTAATATAATGTGGGCTTTTATGAGGAAAGGTGCAGATGGAGAAAAAATACAAATATGTATATGTATAGTCCAAGACTAATAATTATAAGCAATGAATAACATATATACTATATGGACAAAAAAATTGGAAAAAAAAATACGATAAAGTGAAATATCAATTGTTTCGTGTAGCCATTTTGCGCCTCGCCTCGGGCCTTAAGTGCACTATAACCCTTTGACAACACTAGCATTAATCGGAGCCCTAGGTGAATTTGTGAAGCACACAAAGCAGTAGGCAACCCTAGATGGAATATACTTTCATTCTGGTAAAATACTTTTAATTCTGGTACACATTTATATGAAAGCTACTTGTGCTTCTTTTGATATTCACAATTTCCATAGACAAATTCTGATATGTTGTCTATACATAAAACGGCTTAATTCATGCTGACCCTCCTAGGCTCAGACTGACCAATTTCAATCAAAATCTAAATGCCAGACTCGAACTAAATTGTGCTCATAATGACTAAAGGCTCGGTTGTATAACATTCACAAAATGGCCAAACATTAGAAGTTATCACAAGCTTTATCATCACATTATGAGTTAGTCATCACATAAATAGTCACATGTAAGGGTGAAGCTCAAATAAATGCAAGGTACTAAAGAATCAGTGTCAGCACCATCACAAGCATAAAGAAAACATTATACAATACAATCATTATTACTATCCAATAGAAAAAGGTGTTACCTTTGCAACATGTTCCAAGGTGACAGCTTCAGGTATAATAGCTGTCCGGAGCCTGATCTGGACAAACCCGGTATCCCCTTTAAGAGGAAAACACTGACCAGGTTCACCAAAGCTGGGTGTAACTATCTTCTGAGCATCATTACTAACAGCATTCCGGTTAGTTAACCAACTAAAAACATCACCACCACCACCAGACTTCGTAATAAACGGCTCTGAATGCTTCACTACACGAGCCCCACCCGATCCCAACGCATAATCCACCCTCCCTAACCCATCAGCAGCATGTTTCTCTATCTCTTTCTCCACTATCTCCCTCGCATACACCCGAAATTCATCCAAACTCTTATCATCAACTTCACTACTTCCTTTCGTCTTCCTATATTCCTCCAATATACTCTCCACCTCGTCCCTCGACACCCAATTTTTCTCTCTAAATTCACCCATCAACCTCCCTAAATTCTCGTTTTCGCCACTCACTTCCTTCAACTTCAACTCCAATTCCCCTACTTTACCATCCACCTTCACATTCAACTCCTCCCTCACATTCTTAATCCCCGAATCAATTTTCGAATCAATTACATCAATTTGAACTTGCATCATTTTCGTCGTTTTCTTAACAAACGACTCCATTTCCGCAAACTTCCCATCGAAATCACCCGAAATTACAGTAAAACCATCAGAATCATCCTCTTTATATAAATTCCCAATAACTCTACGAACAATCTGAATTAAACCAAGTACCACAAGAACCAACAACAAATTCTTAGTTAATACACTAACCACAGTTAACCACCTCGGTTTAGGCGGCTTAGAGTGTTTCTTAGGAGCCGAGCCGGTAGTGCGCCGGGTAGATGATATCGGAACATTAGTATTGGGCAAGGGTTTCTTAACCACTTGAAGCGCATCTCGACCGTCGGTTCTGATTGGATCGACGGCGGCGGCGGTGGCGGCGGCTAAGTTGGAGTCGGTTAAATCTAGGTTAGGTTGTTTTTTCTCGACGGCTCGGCGCCGGGTCGGACCCGAGGCTGGATTGGCTGATATGGAGACTGTGGATGTTGACATTTGTGCAAGAATTATGGAGAAAACCCTAGAGATTGAAAGGGAATTTTTTGGGGAGAAGGAAATATGGAGGGACGTGACAAGTTGAAAGTGTGGGAGTTAAAATTGAAATTCGAATGAACCGGTTCGATTCGATCCTTTTGACTTTTGAAGGTTGTTTTTAAGTTCAAATTTTGAATTGGATGCCTTTTTTGTATTTTTTTTTTTTTAATTAAAACGCCAAGGGGCAAAGAACGAAAGAGTCCAATCAGCCAAAGTAAAAAAAGCAAGAGGCGGAAAGCGTAAAAAACAAAAAGCGAAGTATAAGCTTTGCACAATCCCCTCTTCATTTATTTTTATTAAGATTAAGACGTTTGAATCTAAATGCACATCTGAATCATTAAGATGTTATCTCTAGGTCTGAACAATGAATAATTAAGACTATTTGTTTTTCAATATCTGAATGTGCATAATGTGTTTATTTAAACATAATAAATATACGATTCAAATTAAAAAGTAACTAAATAATAGAAAATAAATACAAATTTAATTAAAAAATATTATTTGATTAAAAAAAATGAAACATTTATGTTCACTAGTAATGGTGCAGATGTTTTGTAGTCGTGGTGGATGGTGAGTGGGGGTGGAGGGGTGAGTGGGTGGTTAGGGTGAGTGGTGGGAGGTTGTGGGGTTAGGGTTGGCGGGGAGTGGGGGTGGGGTTGGTAGTGGGGGTGACGGGTAGTGGGGAGTGGGGATGGGTGGTGTGGGGTAGGGGTTGTTGGTGGGGAGTGGAGGTGGAGTTGGTGGTGGGTGGTGTGGGGTAGGGATTGGTGGTGGGGAGTGGGGGGTTAGAGCGGAGGGTGGTTGAATGGTGGGGTGGGGTTGGAGTGGAGAGTGGGTGGGGGTGGGGTGGGGTTGAGGTGGAGGGTTGGGGTTGGGGTTGGAGCTGGTGATAAAAAAGTTTCATACAAAAATATTTGTCAGTGATATTAAGACTTGGTTCAAGATCTTAATGATTAAAACATATTCAGACTCAATAAGTGCTTAGATCTTAATGCAAACAAATGCACTAGTGGCTTAAGGTCTGAACCATTCAGATTCAGACCTCCAATAAGTACAAACAAATGAGGCCAAAGTATGTATCCTACATATTAAAATTTAGAGCCTGCTCGGATTGGCTTATTTTAGGTGTTTTTTAAACAAAATAATTTTTAAACACTTTTATAGTATTTGGATAAGATGAAATAGTATTTTTAAGTATTTTTTTAAGCCAAAATAATAAAAATAAATCAAATGCTTATACTGTAATTCATAAGTTCTAAGCTCATTCAAATAGACTCTTATCTTTTTCTTTCAAATATACTCTTTTTTAGGTGAAATACTTCTATCAAAAGTATTTTTCATTCGTTAACATTTTTTATATATTTAATTTAATTTATCATATTTGAAGAGTATGAGTTGTGAAATTATCTTGCAAGGTCAAATACTAAAATTCAGATTTAGAGAGTTTGTGTGATTTTTGATAACATATAATAAAATTTAAGTAAAATTATGATAATACTAACATTCAACCAATAAATGTTATGTAAAATATCACAATTAAATCACTTTGAATGTGTAATTAAGCATTAGTCACGTCTCTTTCGAAGTCTTTGAACAACTCTAGAAAACCTCATTAATTTTTCTTTTTCCGTACTACCAAGTATTTTTAGATATTGTGATTCGTGAAATGCGAACTCAGTAGGTTAGTTACTTGAACTTTCACCTTGTTGGTGGGAGTTTGATTCCCCACCTTGTAATCTCTCTCCCATTTCTAACTTTCCCTACCCCATTTTTTTTAAATATGCAACCTCCATCATGTGCTTCGAATTTGCTCAATTCTGACCTTTAATACGACGTGAGAGCATTGCGAGAAGGGAATGTCTACCCATGCCCCTCCTCGCGATGGCTCATGTGATAACATATAATATGTTGTCCTTGCACTAGCCATTTTATTTTTCAACTCCACCGTTTTCGTGATGCACGAGCACTATGAGCTTTTTTTAGGCCCAAGCCACCATAGCTAATGAGACATGACCTTTCTTAACTTCAATCTTGAGTTTTTCTTGTTATTTTCTCCATTGAACAACTAATTATATCGCACACACATTTACATGTTCTAAAGACTTTGTTTGGTTTGCGTGGGTCTTTTCAAACCTTGGGATATCTCAATAACATTATTAAGATTATAATTAGAGGTAATTAATATTTAAAACTTATAAGATCTGCACCTATATAATGAAAATAATGTACAATTACTTTGCTTGGTTCATGTTGAGTTTTCATATATTGGTGGTTTAAGTCTTTAGTCTCGAAATACAATTATTAAGATTCATGGAAACATAATAATTAATTATAAAATACAATAAATGTATTCGCAACAAAATTATAAGAATAGAGTTTTTGAAAAGTTTCACTCATTTGACTAGCAATTCAACACGAGTAGGTCTTTTGTTCTCTTAGAACCCACAAGTAGATTACCTGGTAACGACTCCCATAGTAAAAAAGAATTTGTATGTATATATATATATATATATATATATATATTATAAGGGACAACTAAGGGGCTTTTGTAGTCCTCACAAAAGTTTTCAATAAAATTTTAAACTTTTCAATTAATTACTTTTAGGTCTTAATCTTATTTTTTAAAGTCAAATTTACTTTTTGTTCTTAAGGTCTATTTTTCAAAAGTTGTCGAACCTCCTACCTCATTTTTCCTATTTTTGGGTTTTCTATTCGGTGCCCGATATACTCATTTGAGTCCGATTAATCCAGATAATTCGCATTGCGTAGCGCCCATTCGGGGAAGCGCTCCCTCCAAAGATTTTTTCATATCTAGGTTCGAACCCGTGACCCCTTATTAAGGGAGGAACAGGCCCATCTGCTATACAAATTCTGTATTTGTCTTAAAAGTTCATTAACTATATATTGATTATTAATTTAGAACTAAATAACTTTTAAAAATTAGGATCGAGAACTTATAAACGTAACATTCTGGCTCCGCATTTGATTTGAAATAAATAATTTCATCAAAATGAAAGTTAAAATATTAAAGGAGTGAAATGAAAGTTTTATTTTTATATATTAAAAATATACTTATATAAAATTTAATTATTACTGACATAAATTATATTTCTTTAATTAAAATATCTATTTTTATAACTTGGGTTTAAGCCCGGGCCTCACGTAACTACATCTTTTTTCCTTCTATATCTCTATCAAAAAATCTCCATCAACCCTTTTACTCCCTCTATATCAAATTGCTCTAACCCTATTATCTCTACCTTTCCTTTATTTCACTCTTTTTGTTTGCCACTGCTTCTTTTCGCTTCACAAGGTATTTGCTTTCACCTTACTTTTGGTTCATGGGTATGTCCTGCTTCATTAATTTTCTTGTTAATTGGACTGTCAATTTCTTTCTTTTACTGCACCGTATATGAGTTGGATTTGTATATGGGTTTGCTATAATTTAATACTTGACTGTAATTCCTTTGGTAGTGTATGTTTTGGGTCCGTCTAATGGGTCTAATCCAGTTAACCCCAAGTTTTCAGCATGCCATTAATTCAATTAAACAATCTGTTAATTCGGTTTTGATTTTGTTGGTATTTTCGATATGAATCCTCAGTATCTATTCAAGTGTGGGTACTTTTCAAGTACATTTTTATTTAGAGGATTTGGCTATTCTAAGATAATCGTTAATCTACTGCAAGGCGGTGTTACTTAAGGCCATTAATACATTATTGAAAATCCTATGGTATCTTGTTGATGAATTCTCTTTGCACATAGGCAGAGTTATTTATGGCTATTAGTACATTCCTCAAAGCTCTATATGACAGACATTATACTGTTACTTGCATCTGTCGAGGATACATTCATTCCCCGTGTTGTGGAAATTGTGGATAGTCATATTGATTTCAGTATCATGTTTCTTAGTTGTTGTTAAAGGCATGGTGCAATACTGTATCAAGATGATAGTTTTCCTTACCGTTTTTGGTTGTTGTTTGATTTGTTGGGTTTTGTGTGATGTTATAAAAAGTGATAGTGCGATGGTCTACATAGCGAGTTCATGTATACTGCATATGTGGGTGTTGCATCCCTTGGATGCATGTTTAAATAGATTAATTGCTAATCAAAGGAACATTAATATGTTGCTGTCCTTTTCCAGTGATGGTATTTGATTGTTGTGGATTGGGTGTTGTTCCTTAGCTACATTGGTCATACTGCCCCCCCCCCCCCCTCCCTCCCCCAGTATCTAAGAACGAATTTGCTTGCAGTGCACTATTTATAAAAATTAATAAAGGGAAAAGGGTCAAATATACCCCTCTATTTTGTTTAATTGCTTGGTCGGAGCAGACCAGAGAATTGACTAATTTTTTTTTTTTTTTGAAATCGGATAAGAAGAGGATTTGTCGTTTTGCATCCAAAATAGGGGTAGGAGAGTTTAAGGTACCTTGATATATGACATAGGACACTCTACCTGCATCCACAATTCTACCATGTTGTCTGGATTTCCATTTCTTGAGTTCCTTCCAAATTCGAAGTGTGTTGTGTAGATTTCGATGTTTTAAGTTCCACTTTAATTAGGAAATAACACCTGTTTTCCTCTCTAACATAGCGGATTTGTCCGTTCATCATATTGACAAGTTTCCGGAAAACATTTAACGCGATTCCTTCTTCTGTTGTCCATCTATTTCTTCCTCCAGACATGTCATCGATTAGAGCAGCGGGTAGTCTTTGGCCATAATGAGCCATTCTAGAGAATAAAGTGTGTTAACTTTACATTAGCATTTATCAACAACAGTCATTACAATACATACATATAGTTATTGCTAGAACCAGGAGGAAGTAATGTGCATTTAACAGACCTTTCAGCTATAGGGAAACAACACAAAGAAACAAAGAGGCAAGTATCAACATACACATATTATGGGGCTTATTGTTTGCACTAGCAAATACAAAGGGTCGTTATAGTAGAATTTTGCAGAAAACTATAAACTTTTTACGGGTTTGCAGTCTTTTGGGTACTTCTCTCTTTTCCTTTGGTACTCCTGTAAACTGATTGCACTCCTTTGAAAAGCCATTTCCTAACAGTTAATGAGTAGTAGCTACTCAAAACTGGGATACTGTGTCCAAACATGTCTTATCAAAGGAAGAACTATCAGTAGAGGCCAAACAAGTAGGAAAAAGAAATTGCATAACCTAGAAAACTTGAAGAAAATTGCTTTATAGTTCAAATGATACAAATTAATATAAGCCATGATAAGGGAAGAGCCAATCAAGATCATGTAGAAGAAGCATTACCTGTCCTCTATACCTCTAAAGTCAATATTGTCAATAACAGACAGTATCTGTCCCGCATTAGCAGGTCCCCGCACTCTGAGGAGTATGATGTTGACTGCCTAACCTAATGCAATCATTAGTGGCTGCTACCACAGCTCGATAATTTAGGCAGTGTGAGCAGGACCAAACCTTAGGAGCATATTCATCTGCAAGAGTAACTTCTTCTTCCAGCTAGATGCTCCTCAATGAAGGAGCTCTGGCATCAACTGAAATGCTATTCCTTCTGGGAAGGATCGTATCTGATCCGCTTACAAGCTCTTTTATTCTATTGAGACAACTCCAAAAAGTTCTACCAACAAAATTTCTATTTTAAATCAAAGCATCCCTACTAATGTTGAGTAGGGGTTGAAACAAGTAGAAGATCCCACTGAAATTATGATGGCTTCTGAATCTGTTTTTTTTTTTTTTTTGCTTTGACTTAAGATGTTTAGCTGAAAAATACTTCTTGGTTTTGTCCTGATATGCTGCAATCAACTGTAAATTAGTTTTAGGGTTAGCATTAGAGCCAAAGAATAGTCTCAATATCTTCTCCATTTTTGCCTTTCCTATTCTAACTCACCCAACACCCCCCACCCACCCACCCACACCGAAAAAAAATATGAGTTTGAACTTTTAACCAAAGAGGTTATTCGACAGTTCAATACAAATCGAAGTGGTTCCGCCATCTACCCCTAATATCCATAACTCAGTTACCAGCACACACAAACACTCCAACTATTTCTTGATTTCAATATATGGATTTAATATAGGATACAATGAAATTGGTTAGGAGTGAAAGATATGGAGATGAAGAAGGTTGGTCTGCAAATAAATTAGAAACAAAAGCTAAAACCCTTTAATTGATCAAAAGACATTAACAAGGAGGAAAAGAAATTTTACCTTGGCCTCAGATCGGGAAGATGCTGGAAAACAAATGGAAACCATGGAAGCTTTAAAAAAGTTGAAACCGACTTTATTTTTGGTGACTCATCACAACAAAGGACAATACGTGCAATGCATTTATTGAATGAGAAAAAAAAAGTGAAATTACAAATGTAACCCTGTGAGGACTACAAAAAAGTTTTGATGTATATAAATTGAAGGCGTTTGGTTTAATAAATTGTACGTGAAAAATTGATTACTCTTATTTGTTTGTGTAGCTTTTGCAAAAGCAATTATGGGTCTTCTGGAAAGCCACCTGGTAATTGGAATTGGTGTAATTATTACGGTAATAATTACACAACGTAGTAATTACATAGTATCATAATTACGATGATTTATTTGTTTTGTCATAACGTAATTACAGTGTAATAACAAGCATATTGTTTGGTTGCACATGTATAATTGCACAGTTAGGTTAGTTTAAAAATAAAAATTAGGTTTATAAATGATATGTTAAATTAGGTATTTAAGATACATATTGTTTCTTTGAAAATATATTAATTAATAGTAACATATTTGTAAGTAATATTGTAAAATTTGTATATATTTTTCAAATAATTAATTTTTTATTTTAATTAATTAAAAGCATACATTTTGTAAGAACATAATGAGCTGGATGTTTGACAAAAAGATTAATATTTATACATATATTGTCATAACATTATTCAAATATTTGTCAAAAAAAAAAAAAAACATCGTAAGTGGTAAACGAACAACATGAAATGTAAAACAATAAGTGAATAGTACTAAAGTAAATAAATTGAAATAAAAAATATAACCTAAATTTGAAATCCAAAAAAAAAAAGTTTAACATGATACTTTTATGTCAGATTCCAACATAACATAAAATTCGAACATAAGTTAAGTAAATTTAATTCAAAAGAAAGTGAAAACATATATAAGTCTCAACCAAAAACGAAAACATATACAAGTCTATAACCTTATTCAACAACAGAATTTCACTTTAATAACATCACTCGTTATATGTCAATGTTGCTAATGACTCATTGTTTATAATATTAGGAAGTGTAGTTTCAAAAATTAGAATAATAACGTAGTTATGCTTAATAAAGAAAATAAGAAAAAAAAAAGAGCAATTACATAGAATCACATAAAGTAAAGGTTGGGAAATGAGGAGAAAGAAAATGAAAGATAAATAATAGAAAAAAATATTTTAAAAAATGAAAATAATTTAAAATGTAAAAATAAAAAAGAAATTAAACTAATATAAATAAAGAATAAATTAAAAAGAAAATAAATTGAAATAAAAAGAAAAAAAAACAATTAAAAAGTAACTTTGTAATTACAAAGTGTAATTACACATAGTTCTCAACCCCCAATTGAGAATTGCAGAGTGTAATTACCCTTCCAATTACACCCAATTACATGTTGACCATGTAATTACTTAGCCTTACAAGCATGTCAAACTGTGAATTATACCTAATTACATTCAATTCCAGTTACATGGGTAGCTTTCCAAACAAGCCATATATATCTATTTATTTACGGGGAAAGATCACGCATGCCCCCTTAAATTAAAATAATTGCCCGCCCATACCCTTATTACTTTCCTACCCCCAGAAAAGATTAAAAGTATTTACCCGAGATGCCCCCAATTATGATACCAATACGATATATAAATATACTGAGATGATATCACTGAAGATTGCTTCAATCGTTCTCTTAGTCCTCCATGATACCATCATGATATATAAATATACTGAGATGGCATCACGAAAGATGTTTCAGTCCTTGTGTGAGTTCTTATGATACGATCATGGTATAAATATACTAAGACGGTACTATCAATAAACATATTCATTTATTAAAAATGACACACTTTTCTCCAAAAAAACTCGATGATACCATCATCTTATATACATATACTCTGATGGTATCATGGAGGACTACTTAAATCCTTCTCTTATTCCTCCATGATAGTATATAAATATACTGTGATGATATTATGGAGGAAGGGGTTTGAGCGAGAAGAGCACGTCGGCTAATTAGTTTGGACCGAGCTGGGCAGATGTTGACACCCAATTTTGTCCCTCCTTTATTTAATTTTATTTACTCGGGTTTTTAAGTTTATTAACAAGCTAAATACTTTATTTTCACTATTTTTATTTTTTTATTGCTACTACTATTAATTTTCACTATTTTTACTTTCAACATTACGAGCATTACTTTATCACAAATTTTAAATGGTTCGTCATCGTTTCATTTTCGGGTTTAGACTCGTTAAATTTTAATTACAAGACAACACTTTGTTAAATCCTTATTTTTCTACGTATTTCACATAGTATATTTTGTACTGGTTATTAAGTTAAAAGCCCAAATAAATTAATTGAAGGAAGAAAGGGCCACATTTTCGGACCAACAAACGGATCAGCTTATATATTAAACAGCCCAAATATTCAACCCACATTTTTATTCCCCTACCCAACAGACCAGCCCACTGGATTAAACCTAAATCAGTCCATATTTTACCCGGTCCAGCCCAAACAAATTTTACCCGACCCACTTATATTTTTCGTAAAACCTAACCCCTTTCCCTTTCCCTTTCTCTTTCCTTCAGCCGCCTCCCCTCTCTCTCTCTACCCTACCCTCTTTCTCTCTCTCTCTCTCTCTCTCTCTCTCTCTCTCTCTCTCTACCACGCTCCTCCACTCACCACTGTCCCCACTTCGCTCCTCCCACTTCCACCACGCCTGTCCCCCGCTCCCGTCTCTCTCATACGCTCCTCTCTTTACTTTAATACAATCAAAACCCTATAAATGAATCGAAGTTGAATCGTATTAGGGGGGAAGTGAGGGAAATCAACAAGAAAACAGATCGAGAAAGGGGAGGAGAAAAGATCGAAAAAAAAAGGGGATTCAGTGTTTCCAGAGATACTCAACTATTTTCCAAACTGCTTTTCCTTTTTTCCGGTGAACTTTAGCCGCGAAAGGATACTTGGCTACCCTCAATTTTTCCATTTTTCATCACTACTCTAAATCGGGGATTCAACACTGATTGGGGATTTTCTTTTTGGGTCAATAGCTTACCCCAAATTTCATATGATTGGAGAAGCCACTTTAGCTTACTTTTGAACACTTCTGATAAAGAAGAATTTCTGGGTTGTTTCGATCTGAGTTGCGAAATCGTTCGCGAGTTTAAGAGAGTAGATTTGAAACCCCGACGACCTCAGTTCACTGCACCCAAAAAAGGTAAATCTTGATACGTTTCTTATTTTCAGTCTTTAGTTTTTGCTCCAGTTAGTTAATTATGTAGTTTCCCTGTCGTCGTGTTGTTTGTTTGATGTTTGGGTGCTGTTAGGATAGGATGTTGATTACTAAAATGAATTCGAAAGATGTACATCGTAGTTTTGGATGCTTAGACCGAATTCTCAGGAGTTAGAACCTATTCAAATCTGAATATACATAGGATATACGGTGGGTATCAAGGTAAAAGGGGAGGTATGCATTCGATATACATCTGATATACACATCATGGTGTATATACCTTAGGTATACTGTGTATATGGTTAAAACAGTTCTGAACTATCCCTCTTTACTCTGTTTGTTCTAAGTAGTGACCCTGCGACGAATGTAATCTGCTTAGATTTAAATACGACAAAATGATTATACAACATGTCGATGTTGGTTTTTTGAATTCTGTTTGATTCCAAATCTGAATTCTGAGTGTAGTTACATCAACAGGCATGTATTAGACCTTGTTCCATTTTTAGTTGGTCAGTAGGTCTTGAGCCCATTGCTTACGCTTAAGATTGGTTAGTTGGATCTGTTTCAGTCTAATTACTAGGATACCAATGAGCATGTATATTTGCGTTTCTTGAATTAGTTTGAGTTGTATGTATGGACTTGTAAATCAGTTAATTAGTAATCTTATGTTGATATAACCAGTGTTCAGGAAAGCGGGCGCTTCACCGTTACGCTTCGCTTAAAGCGGTGAAGCGAAGCTTTGTCGCTTCAGGTAAGTGGAGCGGAGGCTACCCAATAAAGCGGACGCTTCTGAGGCTGAAGCGGTGAAGCGGCTGAAGCGTATGCTTTATGTTGTGGGCTGTTTTTTGAAAGGACAACTTTAATAAAATAATAAGTCCAGGTCAAAATTTTAATAAAATAATACTAGAAGGTCAAAATCTTAATAAAATAATAAGTCTGGGTCAATTTTAATAAAATAATACTTGAAGGTCTAAATCTTAATAAAATAATAAGTCTAGGTCAATTTTAATAAAATAATTAGTCCAGTTATTTGAAATCCTCAGACTTTGAGAAATTTTATTACTCACAATCAGCTAGGGTTTTGCAGCAGCTCTTCTTCTCCACTTTCAGGTAATTTCTTTCCTCCTCCTCCTTCTTCCTCTTCTTCTTCTTCTTCTTCTTCTTCTTCTTCTTCTTCTTCTTCTTTCAAGCTCTCTTCTTTGCTCTGTTTTTTTCTCCAGGAAAGCTCTGTTTTTTTCTCGAATTCTAGGGTTCTGCTCGGCTTTTCTTCTTTCTTTCTTTCTTCTTCTTCTTTCAAGCTCTCTTTTTTGCTCTGTTTTTTTCTTCACATTCGTACTGTTTTTTCTTTCGCGAATTCTAGGGTTCTGCTCTGTTTTGCTGTTTTTTTTTGCTCTGGTTTTGAGGGAGATTCTGATTTCACTTTCGGTGTTGTTGCCGAGGAAATGGGGGTAGAGGAGAACCAGTATGGTTTAAGGGGGAATACTTCAAGCCAACATAGGAAGGGAAAAGAAGTAGCTACAAGTCATTCCCTAATTGATGAAGTTGAAGAAGATGATAATGAAATTGAAGAAGATGATGAGCAATATTATGATGATGTGGGAGTACAAGATTTTGACAATCTTGTAGAAGAATAAGAACTAGATGTCGAACTATTAGTAGCTTTGATTTTGTTTGTCCTATGGTCTGGAGGATTTTGTGATATCCACTTTAGTTTTTTATTTGAACTTTTAGTCTATGGATATCTACTTTAGTTTTGAATTTGAACTTTTGCTTATATATATATTCTCTATTTATTTTGCTCTTTTTTTAAAAAAATTGCGCTTCACCTCAATGAAGCGGGCGCTTCGCTTCACGCTTCGCTTAAAGCGTGAAGCGGGACCTTGTCGCTTTTTTCCGCTTCATGCTTTCCTGAACACTGGATATAACCTCATAGGGGTGGACTTTGTATGTAACTAATCGTTTTCCTCAAGTAGGGTCCTCTATTAGTCGAAGCCGTCCCTTAAGGACATAATATGTCGTAAACGAATGTTACTAGGTTTAAGTGGATGATTTCTAGCTGTAAAAAGGTATTTTCTGCCTTACTTATGATCAGCATAGGTAGCAGATTGTGTCAGTGTGTTCGTTTTCTTTCAAATCTGAAGTTTCTGATATGTTCGTGTGTTTGTTGTTTCAATTTGGCTGAATCTCAGTTCAGTAATGTAGAATATTATGCATGTAAGGTTTAGTTAGTTTAGTTTCAGTTCTAATAATGTTTGTAGGTTCATGTCTTAGTTTAGTTTAGATTTTGCAGTTTAACAGCAGTTAATAGTGTTTGTGTGTTCATATGTTAACTTAGTTTAAGTTCAATTTTCTTGGCTGATGGTTTTGTCATTTGATCTTCATTCTTTAGCTAATATATATGACCAGTCTACGTTTTAGTGATTTACTAATTGCGATTCAACTTAAATCGATCATGTTCGTTTAAACATGAATATTGGGTTTATATTATCAGTTTAGCCTAGTTTACTCTAGGTGCGGAAAGATTCTGAAATCCATTCTCAATTTACTTCATACTTGAGTTAGATCATATAGACTGGTTAGGCCATTTAAAGGTAGATTAACAACTGAAAGGAATAAGTTTATTTAAATATGGACTAGTATAGGTTGAAAAGACTCTTAACAGGTTCCATATTAGAAAGTTCAGTTGCATAAAAGGATTGAAAACAGGGTCAATATCTAAGCATCTAGTTCATTAGAAACAAAAGTCCTATCCTGAGATAAGGTAGTATAATGGGTTAATGACGGAACTAGTTTATTTAGAAGGTAGACGAAGGACCAGTAGGCTGATTAACAGATTGATAAGATAAAGTAATAGGTCTCACGTGGTCTTAAGATTCCTATGCCTATAATGTAGAATAACTCGGATGCATTATTATCTCTTACTTCTTCTTTGAGTGTTAATCTGATATCTTTAAATGTTTTTTGGGATTGTTTATGTTTGACCTTATAAAGAGAACTGGTTGTATGATTTTGAAGCAGTCCGAGTTGAAGTTATTTTAACAGTTGACTTGATGTGTGCTCTCTTACAACTGTCTACCCTCAAGGCTTAAGTACTACCTACTTTGGACTACTAAGATCCCTTTTCACGGAATAACAACACCATGGGACCCCTTTTGGATGATTACGAATTGCTACATAAGTAAACAAATAAGCCTAGCATAGGGAAGTGTTAAAGAGCAAGTTACCTTGGAATATGCTTAGACATTCTAATTTACCTCTGTTTGAGTTGAAACATATTGAGGATGTTGAAAATCGTTCCCATATCCCGACATGCCTAAAATGATTAAAATGCAATATATGTTTGTTCTGTTTTAAGCATTTGTTTCAATAGTGGAATACTGCCATACTTGGTATTTGGTTTAATCCTCCCCATCTGTTGATAGTATAGTCTTCCTTCTGAATTTCTCAGTCCATATATGTGAGTGGCATCTCATGTCTCCAGTTATTTTGTTAAGCCTGATCAAGTGAATACAGTTGACAGTTTGTTCTCTTAAAAGTGAACTAAGAAGTATAACTATAATAAATACAAAAGAATTCGATAGCTTTTGAGCTTGTTATCTTTATATTTCAGTGTAAAAAAAAATACTCATCCTTTACCCCTTTCTTACTTTGCATGAACTGAGAATTTCGAATTCTAAATGCAATTGAGAGATTGCATTTTGGTGGTGCAAAATAATGCACCTGCTGCTGCACTTTTCCCTGCTTTAGCTACTGTTTTACATTGATGTTGTTTAGACTTATGAATGCATATACATGAGATATATCTAAATATGCACAATATATACATAATCTACTGATTTGTTTTGAGTGTATGTTTAGTCTTATTTATTAATCACATACTAATCCTTTTCTTTTCATTTTTTATGCATGGCTATCGCATACGAGTCCCTCGGACTTGTCTCCTTCCACATTTGGCGTTGGGCCAACAGCCCAACATGATCTCCACCATAGCAGCCCAATCCACAGCCAAAAAATAGAAAACAAATCTGGGCCAAGGCCCAATAGGTGGCAAACGGGCCGCAGCAATACATAAAATTTGGGCTGAAGCCCAATAGCATAAACAGTTTGCAGCAATTGGGCCTTAATAAATGGGCCGTACCCATTTACTCTTTTCCTCTCTTCCTTATTTTATTGTTGTGTATTCTTATTTGTTTGTATGACTAACATTTTATCTTATTTTTATTAGCTTAGATGAATTCTAATAAATTAGTGGGTTTAACTTTAACATAATGGGTAGCTTAACTTAAGAGAGAAACTCACGATTAGCCCCATAGATTTCATTCTCCTTCTATATTATAGTTATTTATGGCATCTATAATATTTTATATATTCGAATAATTGATTCTTAAAAAATAGTATGACTACATTTTTCTAGCTAAGGGAATCGTAATTTATTTTCACTATCTTAAAGAATTCAAACGTAATGAATAGACTAATATGAATTAAAGCACACGTTTGTAAATGACTTTTTTTTTAGATTTATCCAAATTGCACATACTTTGATTGAGCATAGTTTATAAGAAATAATGAAAGAGATAAAATAAAACTCGCATTAATTATTTTCGTACTTCATTCATACTCCTAAAATACAAAAATCGTTAATATCTCACCATTTGAATTGTTTCAAATATCTATCAAAACGCTGCATAAATTCACATTTTTGCCCACTCATATGTAAACTATCTTTGGCAAGCTTTATTTTTAAAATAACATCATTAGTTGAAACCTTAACAACATTTATAAGTCGTATTTCAAAATAGCATTAAAAGTATTCTTTTATACAAATTATTATTTTTCTACAAGTTCTATTTTAAATAGTATTCTTACATGTCTGTCTATAACTTTAGCCATACTTACAAAACTACTTTCTTTTTCTATAATACTATATTTACACTTAGCCTAATTAATTATAAGTCCGGTCTGTTAACCATTGATAATGAGTCTTAAAGGATGCCTAATAACTTCCCTTTAGACTAATTGAACCCTTACCTAGAATCTTAAGTTTCGTAGACTTTTAAAATATAATTAACTTTAAAATAACTTTAATAAACTTTAGGTGTCCTAATTCACCATAAATAATTAGGTGGCGATTCCTTAACACAAAAAAAAAATAGGAATCACCAATATGTCATACTTCTAATTTAACCCGGTTAAAATGGGGTATAACAGCAGAAGCGAAAATAGTTTGGGAGGGGCATGAGCGAGTAATTAGTTTGAGTTGGGCGGGCAATTAATTATGTTTTCCCATTATGTATCCACTCCATTTTTGTGTTAAAAAAAAAAAAAAAATCATAATGGACACTTCTGATGACTACTCTAGTTGAGTAGTTACATGGCTAATTTCCTACAAAATCTCGTGCCCTAATTTGCCTCGCACCCCTTTCTTCCCCACGCGCCACCATTTTCCCTGTGCATCCAAAACCCGACCCGTAAGTCCCCTCAACCCTAAAATAACCCTTTCTCAATCAAATTTTTAACATTAATCTCCCAATTGCAAGCCACACAGAATTAAAATCCACTATTGACCTATTGGTTTCTCTTTACAATTACGACTCTTAATTTTTTGCAGAGTGTTTAGAATGGAAAGTAGTAGCAGCAAAGCATCAGTTCAGCAACTCACGGCTGAGGCAGCTGCACAGCTACAAGAAGGCATTGGGTTGGTGTTGTGTAGATGGACCGCCTTGCAAATGGCTATCGAAAACGAGTGGGGTGGTCGAGGCACTCGTGAAAAATCTAATCAGCTCAATCTTGACATTTTTAACGCTTTCACACAATCCAAAGGTACTTCTTGCTGTTTAATACTCCTGTTTTAATTTTATGTGTTTTAGTTTTACTGGACACTTAGTTCTAGAATATAACATGTTAAGTGGGCGTTTGGACATAAAAAATGTGAAATTTGAGAAAAAGTTGAAAAATGTTATTTGGAAATTGGAGTTTTGTTTGGACAAATGTTGAATTTTTGTGAGTGATTTGGAGTGAAAACAGGTGTTTGGAGTTTTTGGAACTTTGTAACAATTCTATGTCCAAACATGATTCCGGGATACAATCCCGGAAAAAGTGAAAATTATCCATGGCCAAACGGGCCCTAAAGATAACCTTTGAGTCTTCTGGTGTTCAACATGATTGAAATGGAAATATTGAAAATTGAAGTAAGTATAAAAGAAGGCATTTTTTCTAAAGGAAATTAACAGATATTGAAAAGGATGGAGTAGAGGCGTTTAAAGCTGCTAATATATCCTTGTTTCCTCCCTTCTATTGTTTGATTAAAGTATTTGTTTTTCATTTATTGTTGTGGGTTCCTTCCTATGCAGAAAAAGTATATATGGATGATATAGAAGATATTCTAGATGAGTTCATGATATCTCTAAATACTGAAGTCAATGATGGCAGCCTTGAGGAGGTAGAGTGCTAACTCCTTGTCAGTGTAATTTGTATTATCTCTGTTGGCTTTTTGGCTGTTAGTGTAACCTGGAAAATATATTTGGGAATGATTTCTTGTAGACAGTGCAATTAAGTGGAGCAGTTTTTCATACACGAGTAGTTGTTTTCATGAATACTATGAATTCCTGTGTTTGAACTTGGATATTTCATCTTTTTGCTTATTTTAATTATAAATTATTTGCAGTCGGAAATTTGAACAATAGAAGAGAAGGAATGTATTGGAGTTCTGCCTATCCTTGTTGAGTATTGTAACCCTTTGAAAAAATATGTGCTCATTCAATGAGGAACTTTGGATTACCGGAGTTTTGCTTTGTAGGTTAGAATACTCAAGCTCTAATCTTCCTCTCTCAAGAAAAAAAAGAAAAGAAAAGATTGAGGCTTTAAAAACGTAGGCAGGTCTCCCTCTTCAAGCGGCTTTCTATGGTTGAATTCCTCATAAGGAGCAATCTGTAGATATTAAAGTAATCATTCAAGCAGTCAAATTTCTAGATGATGCTTGTTGGGTTATAAGGTCCATTTGCCGTTTTAGAAATTTGTGGGTATCAAGGATTTCTTGGTGCTGCACATTGTTGCTTTTAGAGTCTTCGTTATGACAGACGGGTGATGTTAGACGGGCCAAGACCTTTTTGTTCCAAATCAATCAATAAATTAATTATGCCTCTATGTTGGACAGAATTGGGGTCAGTTATATGAATCATTTGGAACTGCACTGGTCTATTCAGATCGAAATCATCAAATACTAGCTTGCTTGGAGATTTGTTTGTTCAGTGTGATCATGCATTTCTGTAAGGTTGTGGAGTATGCTTCCATAACAAAGCAACATTTGTGATCTCTATCAGGTAGCAGAAAAATTGATGTATATGCATGAAGAGTGTCTGGAAGGGAACTTCAATTCAATCAAAGTGCTAAGAGAAACAAATGTTGGGAGGAGACCTGCTACTTATGTCAGACAAGTAAGCATCCTTTTTTATAGGCAGCATATTTATTCTGTCTGTGATTGGTGGAAAAGTTTCTCTGTTGATGGTCTACTTATTTCGCTATATCCTATCATTTTTGATAAGGTTGGCTGTATCCTATCACATGCATAACAAACAGTAATAAAGAAATAACTAGTATGTTGAATGAGTTATTTATGTAGAAGGAATATAGGCCTTAATTCACATATCAAGTATTTGTGAAAATTTAACCGTATGAGATGAAGGTAATTGTGGGTTTTGCACTTGTGTTGCTTGTTCTTAGGAAATAGGAACTTGAGAAGAATTAAAAAAGACCTTACAAGATATGCAACCATTCTGTAACATGACAAGCACAATGCTGGATTACTCATTCTCACATCTGAAAATGGTTGCTAGGATTTGCATGCTACCTAACATGGTAGTCTATCAATCAATCACCTACTCTTCGATCCCAAATTAGTTAGGGTTCACATATGAATTCTATCTGATAAGTCAGGTAATCATTTTATTAATGTAAACCAACAGTAGGAAATGCTGAATATGTACATAGCAAAAGAGGCCAAAAATTCAACTCCATATGTAATTCCAGTAAGGATCTGAGAAACACTAACAGCCTGTCTAGAACATATTCGTCAGCCTTTTGCACCACAATATAGCAAAACCAAACATTTATATTTCAGTTAAGGACAGTATCCTTTTTCCCACCTAAGTATCCTTGGTTTCTTTCACTACACACCAGCCACCAGATACAGCAAGCGAGCTCTCTGGCAATGTAGTTGTTCTTGGCATACACCATTTCATCTCAAACAAATTCCAAATCAAGTCCCACAGCTGGTTGGTAATCTTGCAGTGAATTAGCACTGATTCATATCTGTGCATACAAGTTTGAATAAGAAATATCTGTGCAAGTGTGCATACAAAAAGTTTTTTTTTTTTTTTTTTAAATGGTAACAAGTAACATTGTTAGTGTTACTTCTTGCAACTTCTTTAGTTCCCTGAACTTTTCAGAGGAAATATAGGAGGATTTTGTACTCTATGTTGGAGAAGGTAAGGTATATTTTATAAAAAATACTGTAAGAAGGGTGTTCTGTTAATGCTGTACAAAATCAGCAAAGGAGCACCAAAAAACAAAAGTCAGCCTCAGGTAGTCCTGTAGTGATTCTGGTACCTGTAGCACTATTTCAACCTCATTTACCTATTACTGTCCATACCAAAAGCAAAACAAAAATATACAATTAGCCTTTATCGTTGTCAACATCTTCATTCCATTCCCTTGTATACGGTCAGTTTGGCCATGTTTATGAATGAAAATACTTTTACTTGATTAAAAAAAAAACATCTTCATTCCATCTTCTATTTATATCATTTTATTTAGTCCACCATATGCAAGTGGTAATGCGGTATATACAGTGTTCCACCAGAGAAGCTTCGCCTTTCTAGCTCCCTATCTATACATCTCAAAAGGTTCCCTGTTGTACTTGGCATGACCCATTGCCACCCAATCATATTCAAAAAGATATGCCACAATCGTGCAGATGCAGTAACATGACAGTGCAAAAACAAATGACTATTGTTTTAGGACAATCCCTCTCCCCCTGATTAAAAATAAATAAATGATGATCCCTCTCTTTTGTAGATTCTCATGTGTAAGACAAGCTTATTGCTCGCTATCCATGTGAAACATGCAACCTTGACGGGCACTTTGGGCCTTCATTTTTTTTTTCTTTTTTCGGCCAAGGCTTTGCTAGATTATTAACCTTTACAAGATCCATGTAGCAAGAATTCACAGAGAGCATTACTTTTTTTGTGGGGTTTCCATGTAATGATCCTCTCAATCTGACAGCTGCAGATTCACGCTCAGCAGATTAAAAAGTTCAGAGTCCTAGTTACCCCCCAATCATTAAAATTTCCTCTGAAGTTGATATTTCACACCCATTGGTTCTAAGTCAGCCAGTGAGGAAGTGTTGTTTACTGCTAAGGTAAATGATCCAGGGAATAAGTCCATCAAAAAGCCTTGACCAGCCCAAGCATCCATTCAACAAACAATTATTCTGCTATTACCAACTTTGAATCCAACTTTAGCCTTAAAGCAGCAAGGTCAAAGTTATTTGATGCCGTTCCAAGCAGAAACACCGACGAGTGTTCTAACATCACTGGAACACCAGTATCCTTCAACACCATACTCGTTTTTAATGACACATACACAATGAGTACAACTAATGTTAAACCTCTATAGCCACTTCGTTAGCAAGTCTTAGTGGACAAAGTTACCCGGTACCCGTGTTGGTGGGAGGTAGCAGGTACCTGAATCAGTGAATCTGCGAGAAATTTGTCCTCCTTTCAACCCACTCATACCATGCATCTGAATCTGTAATAAATTCTGGAAGATCGTGATTTTTTCCCGGATGCGAAGTAAATTTTCCTACCCATAATTGTTGTATGCTGTTATTTTATTGAAATGACACTTTTCTCTCCGGGGATGGGAACGTTATTCTAATACTTCCACTTGCTATTAATTAGTTGGGAGTTTTTCCAAAATGGCAATGTTCCTGATTTCCTTTTAGCCCCAAAAGTGAAGCTAGAAGTTCTATGAAATGTCTTGAACTTTCTCCAGCCGTCTCCTCGTATATTATTTTTAGCAGCCTCAAAATAAATTCCCATCTCAGTATGATTATGATGATATCTTGACCAATATCATTCCCAAGTGAAAAAGTGCATTGTACTGAAACTATTGCTCTCTTGAATATTGCCCTTGTAATGCATCTTTTTTTTCCCTAGTTATTTGCGGGCAAAATGCTTTAAATAATCTCTACAATAAAAGCTCAATAATTTTATGGATTTAAGTGAACGATGATTGATTTTATTGCTTCCTTTTTCCAAAACTTTCCAGGATGCTAGTGACGACGACGATAGTAGTAATGATGGCGGTGACAGAAATGAGAACTTGGGCAACAATGCATCAGATATGGCAATTGATTCTATGGAAACACAGTCAAGTTTGGGCCAGGATATGATAGTTGAACCTGTGATAAAGCAGCAAGCTGAAGTGGACGAGGCTGGTTGGACAACGGTACCTACGAGGCGTAATAAAGGTAGAAGGAACTAAAGCACTACTACAGACCCATGGGGTAAAAAGGAGTTAAACCCAACTGCAGTTGTATACATTTTTGGTCTATAATCTTAAAAATGAAGGAAGCTTGCAATATTAGTGACATATTATTGTAGTAGTCGTAATCATGGTGATTGTAATTTGGTTTTCTCGTTCATCGATGAATTATCCAGCAATTATCTCGGAAGACATGATTATCTGCTAGTGTAACCATGAATTTTGTAGTTGAGTGTTACAGGGGCTTCATCTATGTTGCTTAATGCTATTGGTATTCCAATTGTTTCCCTGGCCAGTGTTGATGAACCTGCTACTTCATCTTAATTTTATTTGGACTATCGAATTTCTTTTCGTTTCCAATTATAAATTATGGATTCTTCTTATAAATGCAATAATAATCAATCCTTTTGAAGTAACGATTTGTTATTAATACGGTGTTAATGGTAAAGTAATATCTTATACCATAATCAAAACACTTTTGTGATTAATGAAACCAATGTAAGCTGAAAAAACTGTTTAATTGGGAAAACTAGATAAACTAACCAGGTCGTTCTAAACCGTACTCTAGATTAAAATTATTTCCATTCTTAACACCATATGTGCAGCTACGCAGCCAACTTAACCATATTTACAGATGCAAAATGCCAATTTTAGTTACTTTCAGCAGTGCCCAGGTGCTTGAGAATGGAGATTTTGCACTCATGATAATTTCTCTATCAGTAGTCAGATATTCATTTTTCTGTCAACAAAGATGGATGTTGTTGATATATTCATATATATGTGTCTGGTACTAATTCCTTACCCAAAAAATATACTAGTAGGAATTGCAGTCAGTAGTCAGTTTTGACCTTACTATTTAAGCTATATTCAGATTTCTTAAATTATTTAACGGCTTCTCAAATTATTTTGTAGCCGAGACAAAATCCCGTCTACTCCACCTCCCCTCTTGGTTGATAACTTCAGACATTAGTTGTGTTGACCCTCGAAATTCCTTAAACATTATCACATTAACTTCTCAACATCCCTCGTCATGATTCCAAATAATAAGATCAAGAACGTTTGCAACTCAAACTGGAGCCATATTCACAAAACTCTTTTAACTTGAATAGCCTCATATTAATTTTATATGAGGAACTTCTTCCCTGGTATAGGATATTGTCGATTCTCTCCAATCAAATAAGTGATTTTCTAAATAAAATGATTGAATAATCAATTCTTTTGTCTTAACCATTTGTTATCAACAGTAAAATATTTTTTTATAAACTTGAGGCTGACAATAAACACCAGGGATGAACTAAGAAAAAAAGAGGAAAAGCATTAAGTTAGCAAAGACAATTGGGATAAGCACCTAATTAGACCTGTCTCATAAAGGGGCACCAAAACTCGTCATATAGATTAATGTTTTGCAGAAAGATCTAAACAACAATGCTAGAGTTCCCTCAAACCACTCTATCATATAAACAAAGCCAATGTAATGGTTTATGCAAGAGACACAACAGCAGGAGGACTATAATTTACTGACTCCTGGCATTCATCATAACATAACCAGAAATAACAGTAAGTTTGTTTTTTCCACCAACAGTGGCTTAGAGAAATGTTGAAAAAAAGCCTTGAGACCACCAGCGATAATACTGAGTTCTAAGATTCACCATTACAGAACCAGAAATTTCCCCTAAGAGTAGTTTTTCTCTTCAAATCTTTTTTCCCAGGTGTATCTCCATTAATGGGGGATGAGACCAATAGTTTTAGCTTGCATGAAGTGTTGGTAACCTCTATATAGTGGCTGGCAGTGCCCGTTGTGGTGGTTAACATGGCGTATGCAGTTGCTAGTAGGAATGGTTGGCGACATACCCATAAGTTTGGGTAATTTTTGACAATGATAGTGGTGGTAATGACTA
Source organism: Lycium barbarum (assembly GCF_019175385.1). Taxonomy (NCBI): domain Eukaryota; kingdom Viridiplantae; phylum Streptophyta; class Magnoliopsida; order Solanales; family Solanaceae; genus Lycium; species Lycium barbarum. The sequence continues at coordinate 108,242,375 of NC_083342.1, forward strand.
ATGAGCGTGGTTCTGGACAAAGTGATGGTGAAAATCAAATATTCACAAAAATCTTTAACTTGAATAGCCTCTTATTAATTTTAAGAGAAACTCATTCCGTGGTATAGGACAATACTGTAATGGATTGTCGAATCTCTCCCTGATTTTCCAAATAAAATGATGAAATAATCAATTCTTTTGTCTTAACCATTTGCTATCAACAGTACAAAGAATTTCTATAAACTTGTGGCTGACAATAAAAACCAGAGATGAACGAAGGAAAAAAGGAAAAGCATTAAGTTAGCAAAGACAACAGAATATGCACCTAAGTAGACCTGTCTCATATCAAATCTCAAGGGGCACCAAATTTCTTGTCATATAGATTTCAGTAATATTTTCCAGAAAGGTTAACAGCAAAACTAGAGTTTCTAAAACCTCTTTCACATAAACAAGCCAATGCAATGGCACAAGGACTATAATTTACTTATTTCTGGCATTCATCGCAACATAACCAGAAATTAGCATAAAAGAGTTTTCTCCACCAACAGTGGTTTAGATAAATGTTGACAAAAAATACAAGACTTCCAGTGATAATACTGAGTTCTAAGACTCATCATTACAGAACCCAGAAATTTCCCCTAAGAGTAGGTTTTTTCTCCAAATCTATTTTCCAGGTGTAGGACTTAGCAGAAGAACATCGAACTGCGCACATTCTTGTGAAGTCGAGGCAATGCAGGGACCGGAACAACACCAGCTGTCGTAACTCCACCATGGCTCGAGGATGTCTCTGACAGTTCATCAAACTTGATAAACTGCGCCACCTGTGCTGCTGCCAAGTGGGCATAGCATATAGGTGCAACTGCACGGAAAGAAAACGAAGTTCATCAGATCACCATAGGAGGAATAGTATGTGATCATATTCTATCGTTAACACCTTAAAATCCAGTAAAGAGTCATAATTTCAGAAAAAGCAATACTAGTAAAACATAATGATTATTCTTACCTACAGAGATGGCTGTGGTACTCCTCTGATACCTGCAGTCCAGTAGTAGAAAAGATAAATGAAACCTCTCAAGGAAGAATTTGAACAAGTAGTAGCATCCATTCATAGAAGAGATTGCTTGCTTACACGTAAGACAGAGAATGGACCAGCTCTTGCATGTCATCTGCTGAGAACCCAATTTCATCATGCAGAACATGGTAGTGTGTGGGTCGTGTTGTTCCCTGAATAGCACAAAGATGACAGAAACTCATCACGGGAAGCAATTAATAAGAATCGCGGAGCTGACTCAAAGAAGGGATTTACAAACTCACAATAGGCCCATTATGAGCACACATGTAGAAGTCATTGGTCTTTGGATGGCAGATGGCATTATCAATCACAGTCCCTGGCATAGAAAGATATTTCAAGGAAGTTTCTACAGAACCAATCAATCAAAATATACTCCACTAATAATGCAAGCTAGGTAGCTAAAAGTACAAACCAGGAGGAACATTATCCGGTGAGTTGGTCTGGAAAAACTTTGTGTGGTGGTTCTTTTGTGCAACAATGACTGTGAACTTTGGAGACCAATTTTCCTCCAAATGATTGCAGGCCTAGAGAATACAGTCATATTTGGTGATCAGAAAGAGAACAGGTGCCATGGAAAAACTAAGCTACTGTTACTGCACATTCAAACCTCGATAATTTGATTTAGCTCGATATTTATGACTTGGTTGAACTGGGACTCACTAACTCCATCTCTGTACATCGATGGCAGCTTAATCATTAGTAATGATAAACTTTTAATGTGCAGGAATGAGAAGAACCATAAAATATACTTTGGTCTCGAGAGTAGTGCTGTGATGTAATAGTTTAAGTCTATCCTTAAGTTAGATGTTCCATAAAATCAATATAGCACTAAATTAGAGAACTTTAAAGCATAGTGCAGGTACACACAAGAATTAAAGCCCTCAGAAGTAATGTCTTCCATAGTTTTTATGTTTTTGCTTCAAGTCTACTCGAGAAGGGGAGAAAAGATTGTGACGAATAGGGGAAACTTTGGACAAAATGTAGATATGGGACAACAACATCTAGTTCCAGATTCACAGAACTGCATTTGAGCAACCGTTTCAAGACTGAATCAGTTTGCTTAACTTGCTTTAGAAATTATACCTGAAAATAATGATATGTTCAGGTTTCACATTGTTAGAACTTGTGTAGAAGTCCTTCAACAGCTCCCTGGAAACAGGACAAACTTCTTAAGCAACAAAAATGGGGACATTCAATGTACTACATAGTATAGAGAGTATTCTAGTATCAATTATAATCAGCTCGACACAATAAATATAAACATTTAAAAACGAACGACGACATTGAGTCAGCAACTACCTGAAAAGGCCCTCATCTTCAGTATCTGATACTTTCTTGTACAAAGAATCTATCATCTCCAGCTTTGGTGACTGAGTACAAACAGCTGCTCGATAGCGTGAAATAAAGGGCCATTGTCTAGAACTAACCACCTGGTGATTTCAAATACAAAAATCAGTGTTATCTAAGACCAAGAGAAGTAAGCAGAGTATAAAACGAGCAATAATCTTTTACTACCGCTGCAATGGATGGAACATCTGCTCGTCCAGGTGAGCCATGAGAGACATCCATCCCAATAATGATAGTTGGGACTTTTGAAATCTGAGGTAGTACAGGGTTAAGCTCCATAGTCAAAAAGGAATTCATGCCTCCCAGCTGCAAAGAAGCACCAAATATAGAAGAGATGTTTAATCAATCAGGAGTCACTAATAATTGGTGTAAAAACTTTTTGTCAATTCAAATCTTGCCTTTGCATTGATCTTCAAGAGCACATTGGTAAGGTACTGATCATTGACCTTTGTAGGAGCAATGCATTGTGTAACAACTCCAAGATCAGCTAAGTTTCTTTTCTTCCAGGGGCCTTCAATAGGGAAAATTACCAGAAACATTATTATATAAAAATTTCAAATGTAAGATCCAGAAGAAACGAAGATTAGCTGGTTCTTAGAAAGAAACCATAAAGGTCAGAGTTCTTTCTCTCTGGTAGGATGCAGAGAAGGAACTGAGGTGCATCTGGAAGTTTTGATCTCAACAGTTCTAGCATCTTCTCAACTCTCACAGGAGCAGGGTTGTGCCTGAACTGCTGATTCTCCTCAAAGATATGAGCAAATGGTGGATTGATAAACTACATAGATGATAGAACACGTTAATGAAGCAGAAGTATGATTTAAACAAACACACACGCACATATTGCACCCCATAGTTGGAAAGGTACTCACCATTCCTTTCATTTTCCCACACCTTTGTAGATCCATACAAAGCTTACGGATATCACAGCGGGCAGAGAAGTTCACAACTGCCCAACGCTCGAGTTTGGCCGGTTCAACCAATTGCTGTTTTGTTAAGACTCCAATTCAGTGGACTAGCATTGATTAATCATGGGGAGAAAGTAAAAAATGTTGAGGAGATACCTACCTTCTGGTTAAAATTCCACCTTCCTTTTATAGGAAGCAAGTCTTGTTGATGCCCTACCCTCAACTGTAGTACAAGTAATAAGAAATGTTGAGTCTTGTCAGCCATACTGTACAAACTCAAATTCTATAATCTACAAGAGATCAACAACAGAAGGACATTGAACATCGACTATGTCACCTTTGGTGTTGGCAAGACACGACCTTCGACTTGAGTAAACTGATCATTGATTGAAATACCAGCAGATTCAAGAAGAGGGTCAGCCTTATAGTTGCTGGTCTTTAGAGCCTGCAAGTTTACACGACAGTGAAATGCATAGCTTGAGTGAAATGAGGACAAGCTACAATTAATTCAAGAGCTTACATCAGTCAATGTTCTCATCCTTTCTTGGGGCTTTTGCCGGGATTTTTCTACAAGGGCTGCTCTTTGTAGATTGGACAACGCCTTGGTGTAGCGCTGCAGAGACACCAGAGAACAAAGCTGACAAGACAGAAGGAAAAATTGTGAGGTCACAACCTTAAAAGCTGCATATATGAAATGTAAATTGTCTAGTACCTCAAGAGGAATAAAAGTTGGGTGTTTTGGTTTGCCAACGTTAATGCAAGGGAAATCTCCAGAATATCGCAAAGGAATACGGCGATGATGAGTGAAGTACTCATAAACAGTAGTCTCAACCTCTTGCACTTCCCCACTTCCACTTTTCTGCTTCAACATGAAACTGAAATGCAAAACAACTGAGATGTAATATGTGCTCCATAGCAAATCAGTCAAGAAAATGTGAAAAGGAAAAATGGATTCATAATGAACAAACTGACGTCTGCTCTTTGCAAGGCTTTTCTGTGAGGCCGGTGATTTTGAATTCCCTATTTGAGGGGCTGGCCGTGATTCTCAGACTCTTCAGCGTCCTCTTTGCCTGGACAGAGGAGCAAATATGAAAATTAAAAAGTTACTGTTGCAGGAAAAAGAGAATGAGTAATAATTACCTTGGACCAATCAATCTGGTAAGGATCTCTTGCATTTTGATTCGCAAGAAGGAAGTCTATCAATGGCCCAGGCTGCACAATCATTGTGGTTGATACATCTGCCAATTCATAAGTTATAAGATAGTGAATTGGGCATGAGAAAATGTAGTGATTTTCTGGATAAAAATTTACCCATGTTCAACGAAAGGCCTCCTTGCGTGGCCCGAAAGCTTGAATGGAAACCTCGGCATCCTAGGACTCCTCCACCAAGATCAACGAAGTTTCTAGGCTCATTGTGGAAAAAAGATTGGCGCACAATAAGGCAGCCCCTGTAACAAAAAAACACGAGTTTTAGTAAACCAGAAAAGTTATCAAAGCAGAAAAATAAGCAAACTCCATACCGTTTGGCAGCATGCTGCCTCAGAACTATATCAAGCACTCTCACAGCCTCTTGGTACTGTTCAGAGTCTTGTCCCCGCAGTGCGTTGGCAATTGCTTGCATCGGTATTCTCGCAGCATACTTAATTACCACTTTATATGCCTTGGACCAAGGCTGCCTCTTTGACCTTTTCCGATCAACTTCACTGGGGCTCCCTTCAGGGCTGACTCGAGTGCTTCTGTACACATGAAGCAAAACTTTAGTTGATAAATACAATTGGTTTATATTAAATGGAAAGCATTTAATAGAGATGCTAAAAAGAAAGTTCGGAACTGCACCTAGATGAAGAGATATCCTCCAGGATAACAGTGAACTCAAACTTGTTACCCGGTAGTGCACCAATAGTGAACAGGCTCTTCTCCCCGTCATAGGCAAAATTTTTGTTGGCCAGCTCTATTGAATATGTTTGTTGGACCTTGTCAAGAATTTTTCGTCCAATGCCTTTTACCTCTACGGGATTTCCGTCTTCATAATTTAGAGCAACCTGAGGCGATAATGATCATTATTATCCAGTTCAATTTTGAGATTTATTCAAGTCAGGTTGCACATTGTACTTCGGCTCAATGAAATTGAATGTAATATAAATAGATGAAAGCTTACACTATAATGGTAGAAGTGCCCATCAGAATTGGTCATCCCTACTTTAAAATGGTTGGTGAGTAGGCGAATCTTTTGGCCTTTTGAACCTATTCCTTGCCGAGCCATAGGAGCACGGTTTGGTTTTGTTGTTGTAGCTTCATCTTTAGCAGATGCCATTTCTAGTAATTAACCTAAGACCAAAGAAACTAAACTCAATTCATTAATATATTCAGATAGAAGTTAAAAGCAATAGTAATGGAATTGTAAGTGCCATTAGCTTTACAAAATGATACAGTATCATCTTTCAGGTGGGAAAAGACCTAAATATAATCAAGTCTGCTTTATATATGCTGTCAGTTTGTTAATACCACTAAATGATCAGTAAGTGAATTCAAATTTACTAATCAATATTTTAATTGGTACCAAAAAGAACAAAACAAAGATGATGTGATATGATTGAATGTTGTAACATGGTGTAATTTTAACAGACATATCAACAACAGGACAAAGGCTAGACAAGCTCAGAATTTTCATCTCTAGTGAAATTCAGACATGCTGCAGTCCGTGGCAATAAGAATTATAATCAGAGAATTGTCAATACAGGTAAGGGGTGGAAAAGAGGATAGATTTCAAACCCTTTATGCAGGCAGCAAATGCTTCAAATGTGGTGGCAGATAGGATAGTACAAATACAACCACATATCATTAAGGAGTCAAAGCAGGAAGAGTAATAGATTCGAGAAGATGAAGAAACACAAGCTCAGTATACATGCATGCACAGACAATAAAGGCACATAACATAGACCAAAGAATTTGTCTGTATTAATTCCACTTAGTCAATTGAAAGATGAAATTTACTAAAACAGAGGGACTTAAGCTGAAATGAAATGGGAATAGGACATTCAAACATGATCAAACTATTACCTACCAATAAACCATCTATATGGGTTTTTTTTTTTTTTTTTTTTTTGAGAATGGTAACAACCATCTATATGGTTGAACATTAGCATACAAATATACATTAGCTAAAGAGTGCAGTTACAGCCACATAACCAACAAAATTTGAAAATCATACTACAAATATTATTCCAAATTTAATCTTATATCTGTAAGAAGTATTCACATCAGTGCAGAATAAGGCACTCGACAACATCCCCAAGAAAAACTTAAGGAAAAACAGGAAAAAGAGAAAGAAGCTAAAACAAAGAGCCAAAAAAGGTTAAGATGATGGGGAAAAAAAGAGAAATTAGAAGCATAATGATGGTACATCGAAGTTTGAACAATTACTAGTTGTCATCTCACTTCTCAGGAAATTAACTGCAATAAATCTTGATGTACCATAAAATCCCTATAGAACATGCTACAAATGGTTCTCTACTATATGTAGCTCAAGCTAGAGGAAACTGCAGATAGTAAATATAAGAAGAATAACATTGTAAAATGTACACTATTGAATTATATTTGGGTTGTGTAGTCGATTACTCCACCCCTCATGTTAAGGTTTAGATTTGGATGCTTAGATTCTTTTTCATACCCATGCGCGAAGGGATATCATAATACATTTAAATTAATAAAAATGCACCCTTTCAAACAACTTAAGCTTTAGATAAGGAGACACATACTTTAATATAGTATTAAAGCCAACCTATGATAAGTCCAATCTTTTATAAACAATTTGGTAGACCTCAAGCCTCTGCCAACAGCTAAGAAAAATGAATTATTCAAATTTTCTTTGCTTTTGTGGGTAAAGATAAAACCATATCCCTGTTCCACTTTTATGCAAAAAGAACTAGAGGACAAATATATTCTTTTTTTAGCAAATCTTTTTTGGTGAATGCACCTACAATTTACGAATGAATAATATAATTGGTACAAAGAAAACAAATTAGGTCTATTGCTTTTTAGGAAAAAGGATATCATCTTTATAGCTAAAGATGAAGTACTACTAGAACCAAAAAGAGCTAAGATATCCATTTTTGGCAAACAGAGTCAGCACATAGGCTGGACCAAGAGTTTGACTAAACAAATACTCCATTAATGAGGAGCTAAAGACACACACAGACTCAACATGCAAATAGCACTAAAGCAGAGACACACACTGATACAACAAAAGGCAAAAAAAATAATAATCAGATCATATGAATCAAAACTAGCAAAACACAAATATTCTTTCTCCTTACAAATACTGTTATATGCATGACTCAACATGAATAACCAGAAACACACAAAGAGAGCAAACAAAAACTCACCATAAACAATTAAATCCACCTTATACAGTACACATACATATAGATACATAGAGAGAGAGTAGATATGAAGATACCTCAGTTTTTAAAACCCCAAAGAGAAGAAAAGTAACCTTAGAAAATCCCTGCAAAAGATTTATTTCCTTTATAAGTAATGGCAGTACAATATTACTTTAGGATAAGCAGACGACTCTTTAACTACTTAGAAACGACTGCAACTTTACTAACAATTAATAAAGGGTAGAAGTAATTAGCACAACTAAATAAAGTTCAAAGAAACGAAAAGACTGATAACAGCTGAGTTGAAATTAAAGCTGAAGTTCCTTTCCTTTTCTGGGTAATCAGACTACCCATAATGACAAGTGTTCGTTCAAAATCCTTTTACCAAAAATAGAAAACAGAACGATTTCCAATGCAACGGGTTTACTGTAAAAGTGAAATAACTTTGGAAGACCAAGCAACAAACCATCTCATAGATCAAAACCATTCTAGTAGTATTAAAAACCCCATATCATCACCACTTGACATGCAGAAAATACTACAGTATACATAAAGAATACATTCATGAGTTATGCATAAGGGTCATTAACTGCATAACCTAAAAACGCCCTCTTCATAAAACCCATAAGAATGCATAAAGGTTACGTACTCATAAGAAAACAAAAAAAACAAAAAAAAAAAGCTACCTAAGAACAGTAGAACACCCTCCTTAAAACCCCATAGTATACACAAACGAAAACCAGAAATCTTTCAAGAACACAGATAGGATAAACATATAGTCACGTTTTACATTATACATTAATGTACCCATCCTTAAAACACAAGAAAATACATCAAGAACACAGACACAAAGAAAGAGATATTAGAGACAGGAAAAACCTTAAAAAAAAAACAACTCTTGTGATATTCTGAGAAAGATTTTTTTTGACTTGCATATGTAAAGATGTGTATGTATATTAGTAGTATATGTATATGGGGTGGTAGGGGAGTCGGGGTAGCAACAGATAGCCTATTTTCGTATATGCCTCTGCAGCTGCTCTTTTGCTAGTACTAGTACTGATATAGAGAAACGATGAGCCCCACCTCTACGTGTCCTTTTTCATATATGCTTCTTTCTTGCAACTCTCCTAAGTTCACTCCCTTTAACCTTTTTAATTATTTATTTATACTCTATTAATGTACTACTTTTACGGAACTAATTAATTTGATCCCTAATACAGTAAGTTTTTTTTTTTTTAAAAAAAGCATTTATGTGGTGTTGATATGGCAATACTCCCTCCTTATTATACATAAATTATACGTTAATTATATACTAGTGTAAGATTCCGCGCTTTGCGCGGTCGAGAACGAAAGTTGAATATTAAAGTCATAAATATTTAACTCAATCTTTACTAATAGAACATCTTTTTAGAATTCTATATAGAACATCTTTTTAGAATTCTATCATTTTTTTCATGATTCTTTAATTTCCTATATATAGTTTATTTGATAGAAATTACACGTTAAATATGAAAACGCATTTAAATCAGTAAGTATGAACCTGAATAAGGAAAAAAGGAAATAAAAAGAATAATGAGAAGGAGAAAAAATGGTACTTTCTCCATTTCAATTTGTTTGACTCAATACAAAGTTTTAAAAGAAACGATTTTTTTTTAAAATTTGTGATCTTAAATATACTATTCTATTTGTGTGTCTATAAGACTTTTGATGCTTGTGATCTTAAAATGTAATATTTATATGATTATAAAAGTTTTTCAGTAATAGTAGAATGGACTAAAAGTAAAATAGTACCAACAAAAATGAAACAGAGAGAATAAGCAGTTCCTGCTTTTTTCTTCTTCCTCTAAAGCCTTATTCATAGTACTACTAATTGTGACACTTATGCTTTATTAAGATTAAGGAAAATTGTATTTCTTTCAAATAAAACTTACAGAAAAAATACATGATAGATGAAAATTAATAGACAAAGAAAACAAATGAAAATAAGAGAGTACGACGAAATTGTCTTGCAAACTCTCTGATTAATTGATTATAGAGAAGCTATGTGAAATTATGAGAACAGAGGAGGCATAAATGTTTGAAACTCATACTATATGTAATAAGTAGACTAATATAATTTGTTAAGACTAATTGTTTTAAATTATATTGCTCCAATTATTTAATTAAATTGTTGAAGTATATATATGAATAATTAAATTTTTCCATAACATCACATTTGTTTTAGTTATTCTTTAATATGTGTCTAAACGGCACAATCCACAGCACAAAGAGAAAGCATCAAATATCAAATAACATTAGAACTTACACAACCTATACAAAATCAATTGTCAAATAAATATAGAAAAGGAAATTTAAACAAATTAGTCATAATAAAGAAGAAATCAACCCTTTAAAAAAGCAAAAGGGAATTAGGGCTAAGGAAGCTTTAGCGTTTGTAGTATTAGAGAAACTATCAAATGTCACATACTATTCAGTTTATAAAACAAACATGTGCAAAATCTATTAAAAAAAAAACAAAAATATGAGAATACAATAGGCTAAGAAAGTTTTTGTGTTCGTAGTATTAGAGAAAACATCAAATATCACATCCTATCACATTTACAAAATAAGCCTGTGCAAAATCATATATGGAAGGACTATTACAACAAAAGAAATTAAAAATACCTGAAAAACGATTGGGAGAAAAACAAATTATTATTAGCCATAAAGACACTTAACCGTAGCAGAGAGTACGTAAAAGAGAATATGTGAATGGAAGAGACATGAGTTCTAAATAGTATTCGACTCTTAAGGAACACGTCTCTAAACCATAAAAAAAAGGAAGCAATATATTCGCTATATATCAATCAAGTGAATAACCCAGACTACCCGAGTTACAAAAGAACTTTAAATATACTAATTTCACATTTTGTTTGCATTCTCAAGCTTTTAACCGTAAACTATTAAAAGAAAGGAAGATGAACAAAATTTGAGTAGATGCTAGAACTAAGAAAAAAAAAAAGGGGAAAATAACTCGTGTAAAGAAGGAACCTAAAGAAGAGAAAAACGAACGGCTAGGCAACATAAAAGTTTGATTATGTGAGCACGAATTTAAAGGGAAGCTAGAGTGCTTCTTAGGAGAGTTATAGGGCATTATAAATGTGCTAGGCGTTACCATTTCTCACATCTTGAAAATATTGAATATCATTTATCACAAAGGCTTATTTCATCGACATAAATATCAATTATAGGGTGCAATGAAGTGCATAATTACCACCTGCAAGACGAAAGGTTGGGGCAAGAGGAGGAGATTCTTAGAGCCATGCATATTTCTACGTTTGTGTTGTTTTAGTGCATAATAAATGATCACTAAATTAATGATAATGACTTTTGGGCTTCTAAACTGAAAAAGAGATGGGTAATTAGGAGAATGTAATTAAGGAATATTTTTTAGATTTTTTAATAAATCATATAAATAGGAAAATTAAGAAAATATCAAAAATTTGAGAAAAAAGATAAATGTCATTCTTGGCTTTAGAGGCATGCCACATCACCTATCTTATGCCTAGCTTTATTATATATATAGATTTATTATACACATATTATACAATAATGATATGATATATTTTTTTTACATATACAATAGTGATACATATTATATACTACAATGATACGGTTTCTATGATACATTTTTATACCTATGATACACTTTCTATACAAGACTACACATGTTGGAATTATATACACACTTTCTATACAAAAAATGATACATATTATATACAAAAACGATACAATTTTCTATTCTATAATACACATTATATACACAAATGATACATATTATATACAAAAATGATACATGCCTTAGTGATTTATATTTTATACATTAGAGATAGGTACTGATACATATTTTTATACACAAATGATACATATTATATACAAAAATCTCCTCAGAGTTTTTTTTGGGATATTTCTTACTAAATATACACATATTATATATGTTTTGGGATGTTTAACCTTTAGTGGCGACTTTTTTAATTGCCACTAAAAAGCCTGGTTTTTCTGTAGCAGCCAATTGCCACAAAAAGTCTGTTTTTTTTTAAAGCGCCTGGACTTTTAGTGACGACTTTTTAAATCTTTAGTCGCCACAAAAGACTTGCTACAAATTTTGGCTAGCGGATGGAAATAGTTTATGGGCTAATTTTTGGGTTTAGGAATAGACGGGCCAACGCGTGGGTTATTTATGGCCCAGCGGCCATTTGTGTCCTTTCCCCTTAAAAAATTAACATCATTTAAGTAGATAATGAGTCTGCTTATTATGATTTTTATACTATTTTAGTTTTACGAACATTTAAATTTAACTTTCTTAATGATATTTGCCTACCAAACAAGGAGAAAAGCAAATCTAAAAAACAAAAAAAGTACGACTAAAAAGTGTTATTGGTATTCTCATAATAATAATGTCAAAAAATATAAAGCAAAATATAAGTTGAATACTAATTGGCTGAAAATAAAACAAAACTTTAACTCTTAAATGGGTACACAAAAATTATCAGATCTTGAATAAACTACTCGAAATCAGGCAAGTCCAAGAGTTGTAATAAGTTACATAATCTGGAAGATAAATATGGAAAAGATAATTTGGTGAGATAATTGGCTAACATGTGGTCCTTTAGAGAACGTGACGTAAAATAGCTCGAAATCACATGAAGTATTAGGGGAAGTTCATCCAAAAATGATTAATGAACACATGGAATCTTCTAAGGCCCAACCCAATATATCAATAGGTCATACAACTAATCCTTGAGAGTGTTTTCGAACTTACTTCCAATTTTGGAACTAATGGGATACTCGTCTGGTTCAAAAAGTATGTTAATAGCCTGTTTAGTCAAGCTTATTTTTTCTCAAAAGTATTTATTTTTTCAATAAATGTTTATTTTTTTAAAAGTGAGGTGTTTGGCCAAATTTTTTGAAGAAAATAAGTGCTTTTGGGGAGTAATTGAAGCAGTTTTTCAGAAGCTAAAAAAAAGTTTTTGCTCAAATGTACTTTTTTGAAAAGTACTTTTGAGAAAAATACACTTAGAAACACTTTTTAAAAGTTTGACCAAATACTAATTGCTGATCAAAAGTACTTATTAAATAAATTGGCCAAACATAAACTGCTTTTCGCCAAAAGTACTTTCTTGAAATAAGTAATTGGACTAAACTATCCCTAATTAAATAGGTATTGAGATTTGATCACTTAGCATTTAATAAGGGTGAATCTGAAAAAATAAGGTTAATTCTTTTTTGATTTGGTAAGTAGACACTCTTTTTGAACAAAAAATAAAATAAAGGCTAAGTGGACACTCTTTTTGAACCGGAGAAAGTATCTTTGTTCTTCTTTTGAAAATTGTTTTTTCTTTGGTTCCTCAATTATGCATAAATCATAATTTTGGTCCTCGTGATATTTGATTAAGCATATTTAATTTCTTTTTGAGATGATTATATTTTTGCAAATGTCTCGTTCCATAGATCCGTTTGGGAAATGGAATGAGCAAGGCTCACTTGCTTTTTGCAAATGTCTTGTCTCACCTTGAACCTCAAAACCCAAATCCGTTCTCACTTCTCTTGGATCTCTTTTGTGTCTCCTAAATTATACATTCGTCTCATTTTATCGGGTATATAACTAGTTAATGAACTCGTGTTTGACATGGTCGGACGTTTCCTTCCTTTCTTTTTATCATAAACTAATGGAGTTGATATAGAAGAGATGAAAAAAATTATTGTACCTAAAGATAAAAATAAATCTATTATGTGAGCCGTATGTATGAAGAAAAAAATCATTGTATATAAAAATAATAATAAAGTATTGATTACCTCTCTGTAGTTTAATGATGATGCGGTTCTCAAAGAACAATCCTCTCAACTGGGGAAGAAAAGTTGGACCCTCTTTTTATAGAAAAACGAATTTATGTAATTTGAGTTTTCTAGACTTCCCTTTCTATTTGAATTTAAATAACGTTGTTCATAAATTTCTTCCTATTCAAATGTCATTCACAAAATATTGATAATCTTGTAAATAATAAGATTATTGAAAAAACTAGGGGTGTCAGTGATTTTCTAAAAGCTGACTGAACCAATCTAAACTGAATCCATTATTATATTTCCTTTAATAAAATCGTAATTTTTTATATACAAATCTATCTACAACCGATAATTAAGGTAGGTTCTTAATTGATAATCGTTGTATTTTGTCATTATTATGTACAGTTAGAATATTAGTCATTATTATGTACAACTAGAATATTTCCGAGAATATTATGTACAGTTAGAATATCTCCTAGAATTAGGTAAGTCTTTTGTATATATTGATGACATTCAATCATAATCAATCGAGGAATTGATTTCCTACATGGTATCAGACTAGGTTTTCCTTCTCCACAAAACCCTAACCTAGCCGCCACCCTAACCCTAGCCGCCCCCCCTCTCTCCCCTTCGTTCTTCTTCTTCTTCCTCAAATTATTCCTCCTCCCTTCGTCTTCAAAGCCACCATGACTGACACAGGAGTAAAGTTTCACTCTGCCTTCTCCATAACCAATGTTAAATCTCTCGTTCCTTTCACATTGGACATTGAAAATGGTCCATATCATTCATGGGTGGCGTTATTTAAGGTGCAAGATCGAGTGCATAACCTCATGCATCACATTCTCCCCCCTACAGAGGCCACGGCTAAGGCCAAAATTGATGCCTTACGGGCAGCTGATCCTTAACTCTATGATCGTCTTGATGCGGCAGTCTTACAGTGGATATATGGTACGATCTCCCCTGAATTACTTTAAGCCATATTGGTGAAGGATGACACCGCGGCGAAAGCCTGGCAGAGGTTGGAGGCCATCTTTCAAGACAACAAGGGTTCTAGAGCAACCCATCTCGAGGAAGAACTTGCTGTTGTCTCTCTTGAAAATTTTTCAAGTGTGGATGCGTATTGCAACCATGTCAAAACCTTGGCGGACAGGCTGGCTGATGTGGATGCTCCAGTGGCAAATAGTCGCCTTGTCTTGCGACTCATTGGTGGTCTTCCAGGGGCCTACTCTGGCACAATTGATTTTGTCCAAAATCAAGACCCGTTACCACCTTTTGAAAGCGTTCGATCCCGAATAAAACTGGCGGAACGTACGCTAAAAAATCGTCTCTCCAAGGAAGCCGGCGGGAATGCGGCTTTTATTGCCTCTACTGGCGGTGCCCAACTAGGTAACATGGAACATGTTAACTCCAACTCTCAGAATAATTTTTCTTCAAGTTCCAATCATGGCAGGAATAATAACAACAAGAACAAGAAGAAAAATAATGGAAAGAACAATGGGCAAAACCTCCGCGGTGGGGGTGGACAGAACGCTGGCCGCGGCACCAACCAGTGGCCGACTGGCGGCACCAGTCAGTGGCAGCCGCGCCACGTCCTACTGCCGTACCCTCCATATGGGCAGTGGCCGCCACAGTGGGCAGCTCCACTTTGCCCCTACCCGACTGCTCCACGGCAGCAGTCTCGACCGGCAATGCAGCAGCCCGGAATTCTCGGGCCCAGACCTCAACAGGCCTATGTGGCCTCGGCAGCCCAGCCCCATATTGGCTACTCTCCGACGGATATTGAGGCGGCAATGCATACCTTCTCTATCGCTCCACCGGATGGGAATTGGTATATGGATACCGGCGCAACATCACATATGACCTCGGACCAAGGTACACTCCCGTCTTATTTTAATTTGAGCAATAGTAATCATCGCATTGTTGTTGGTAATGGGCATGTAATTCCAATTCATGGTTTCGGGAACACTACTCTCTCACCTCCACACCCCCCTCTCACCTTGAATAATGTATTGCATGCACCCAAGCTCATTAAAAATCTTATCTCCGTCCGTAAATTTGCCATTGATAACTGGGTTTTTGTTGAATTTGACCCGTTTGGTTTTTATATGAAGGATTTCCAGACGGGGAACAAACTAATGAGATGTAATAGTAGCGGGGACCTCTATCCACTCTCCACCGTCATCCAGGCCTCACCTTCAAAATCTTCTTTCGTCTTCACTGCTTTGTCTCCTGATTTATGGCATCGTCGTTTAGGACATCCGGGAGCCCAAACTTTACGCTCTCTTCATAGCCAACATTTTATTGAATGTAATAGGAACAAACAGTTTTTATGTTCATCTTGTACTTTGGGGAAACAAGTTAAATTACCTTTTTATGAATCGATGTCATTCACTGCTTTTCCATTTGACATAGTTCATAGTGATCTTTGGACGTCGCCCGTAGCTAGCTCTAATGGGCATCGTTACTATGTACTATTTCTTGATGATTTTAGTAAATTTTTGTGGACTTTTCCTATCTCTAAGAAGTCTCAAGTTTACTCTCTTTTCACCTCATTCCATGCTTTTGTCAAAACTTAATTTGAAAGGTCCATTAAAAATTTACAATGTGACAATGGGAAAGAATTTGATAATGGGCCACTTCAACTTTTTGCTCAAAAACATGGGATACAATTCCGCCTCTCTTGCCCTCACACATTTCCTCAAAATGGAAAAGCCGAACGTCACATCCGATCCATAAATAATGTAATTCGGACCCTGCTCACCCATGCCTCGATGTCCCCCTCGTTTTGGCATCATGCACTTTCTATGGCCACATACCTTTTGAACATTCTCCCTACTAAAGTTCTAGGATACTCTTCCCCTACTCAACTCCTATACCAAAAAGATCCTATCTATTCCCATCTTCGGGTTTTTGGGTGTCTATGTTTTCCTTTGTTTCCATCCACCACCATTCACAAGTTACAAGCACGGTCCACTCCTTGTGTCTTTCTTGGGTACCCTTCCGATCATAGGGGATATAAGTGTTATGATATGTTAACCCGGAAAATTTTCGTTGCCCGTCATGTGGTCTTTGATGAACACACATTCCTATTTTCAAAATTTCATACTCCTACTCCTCACACGTATGAATTTTTGAACCATAATGTTAATCCATACATCATTCATCATATGCAACGAAATTCTGGCAATACACCTCCCAACGCTCCAAATCCCCACCCCCTCCACCCGCGGCTCCACCCGCGGCTACTGCTAGTCCCCAGCAGCAGCCCCCCCTGCCGCAGGACAGCCCTCCCGCTGCTCCTGCACTGCTGCCTTCCAACCCGCCATCACCACCTACGACCCCCTCCCCACAGCCGCCACACCCCATGACGACCCGGTCCCGAAATGGAATTTTCAAACCCAATTTGAAATATTCCTCCAACCTTAACACCGAGAACACTACCTCCATCTCTCCATTACCCAAAAATCCCGTCAGTGCTCTCTGTGACTTAAATTGGAAGAATGCCATGATGGATGGATTTAATGCTCTAATTGAAAATAAGACTTGAGAGTTAGTTCCTCGGCCTGCTAATGTTAATGTAATTCGGTCAATGTGGATTTTCCGTCATAAAAAGAAATCTAATGGTTCTTTTGAGAGGCATAAAGCCCGTTTTGTAGGTGATGGCATGTCTCAGCAGAAGGGTGTTGACTGTGAGGAGACCTTCAGTCCGGTGGTCAAGCCAACATCCATTCGCACTGTGCTAAGTATTACATTATCTTATTCTTGGCCCATCCACCAACTCGATGTCAAGAATGCTTTTCTTCATGGAAATCTCTCTGACACTGTGTATATGCATCAACCATTGGGTTTTCGGGACCCCAATTTTCCTGATCATGTCTGCCTATTGAAGAAGTCTCTCTACGGCCTGAAACAAGCCCCTCGGGCTTGGTACCAACGGTTTGCTGATTTTGTCACCACCATTGGCTTCTCACACAGCAAGTCTGATCACTCATTATTCATTTAATCGCAGGGGTTCTGCTATTGCATATATACTGCTTTATGTCGATGACATCATTCTGACGGCCTCTTCAGACGATCTCCGTAAGTCTATTATGGCACTCTTAAGTGCCGAGTTTGCCATGAAAGACCTTGGTCCACTAAGCTATTTCTTGGGTATTGCTGTTACTCGTAATGCAGATGGCTTATTTTTATCACAGAAGCAATATGCCGAAGAAATCCTGGAATGGGCAGGTATGTCACTCTGTAGCCCGCCTCGAAAGATGCACCATTTGATGATCCGACTAAGTATCGTCAGCTTGCTGGGGCTTTGCAGTACCTTACATTCACTAGACCAGATATCTCTTATGCCGTCCAACAGGTGTGTCTCCACCTGCATGACCCTCGTAATGAACATATGGCTGCTCTTAAGCGTATTTTGCGCTACATTCAGGGGTCTATCGATTTTGGTTTGCATCTCTATAAGTCTACTGTCAGCAGCTTAGTCTCTTATACAGATGCAGATTGGGGTGGCTGCCGGGATACCAGACGCTCCATCTCTGGCTATTGTGTCTTCCTCGGTAACAACTTGATTTCTTGGTCCTCCAAACGTCAGCCTACACTCTCTCGTTCTAGTGCCGAGGCCGAATACATGGGAGTTGCTAATGTTGTCTCCGAATCCTGCTGGATCCGGAATTTACTTCTTGAGCTACATTGCCCGATCCAAAAGGCGACACTTTTTTATTGTGACAATGTGAGTGCGATACACTTATCAGGTAACCCGGTACAACATCAGCGCACTAAACACATTGAAATGGACATACACTTTGTTCGCGAAAAAGTTGCCCGTGGCGAGGTTCGTGTCCTTCATGTTCCGTCCCAATATTAGATTGCAGACATTTTTACAAAAGGGCTTCCGCGCGTACTGTTTGATTACTTTCGGGACAGTCTAAGCGTTCGTCCACCTCCCGCTTCGACTGCGGGAGTGTGATAACCGTTGTATTTTGTCATTATTATGTACAGTTAGAATATTAGTCATTATTATGTACAGCTAGAATATTTCCGAGAATATTATGTACAACTAGAATATCTCCTAGAATTAGGTAAGTCTTTTGTATATATTGATGACATTCAATCATAATCAATCGAGGAATTGATTTCCTACATTAATTTTATAAAACTAAATCGAAAGGTACCAAACCATATCGAATAATTTATGTGTAAAATATATTTTATATATTAAGTTCAAAATAACAAATCATTAAATTTTTCGCCTTGGCCTAGGTGACGGAAACAACAACAATAGGTAATTATCACCCAAATTCTCTAATTTTAATCCTATTTATTTGCTACCCCTATTGAAACTAAATTCGTTCAAGCATCTTGAGGAGGCAAGTCACAAGGTATTCGAATGATCTTAATTAACAAGCTAGATGGTATTGAATATTTTACTAGTGTGATTTAGATTTGTCATCTTTGCTCAATTTCTTTTGCACAATTATAAAACAGTGGGATGAATCTATCTTTTCGACTTTTTTCATGTACCCTTTATTCATCATCTTTTGAACATTAAGTAGGCGTTTGGACATGCGGTTTGAAATCATGAGATGAAATCAGCGTTTGGACATGCATTTCATCTCATGGTTTCAAACCATGGTTTCAAAAATTTTAAATATAAAAATTGACCCATAAGTTTATATTTTATAAAAAAAGACCCATAAGTTGGTAAATATTTTTAACAATTACTCCCATCAACCATTTACCAACCTCATTAACTTCCACCAACCTTTATTTATGTCTACCATATGGGAGGATTATATTAAAGAGTAGTTACATTACTATTCATGTTAAATTTTCGTTTTTATTGAACTAAAGTTTGACCAATTGATGTTGTATTTTTTAGAAAGGCCTTCTAGTAGCGTATTAATTTTGTTATGAACTATGACTTACTCATTTAGTAAGATTGTATAAGAATCGAGAATGTTTTGATAGTATTCACAACTTGTGGCTTTTTATGTCTATAAGAGAAAATACAACTTAAGATATCCAAATTACATGTCCAAACATGGTTTCAAACCATGTCCAAACGGCTCCTAAAATTGTCTTGAGGGTTTTTGCGTCCAATGCAAGTATTCGTGGAGCTGTGTTCTAATTTATACTAGTGGCTCTCGGTTTAAAAAATATCAAATATTAATCGAATAGTATTGATATAAAAAAAACTGAGATGATTGGGATAATTTCAAGACGTGTTATTTTGGTTATACAAAATAAAATAATCAAAATTTGATATAGTTTAATTTTCATAAACTAACTGGCTGAACCGAACTATTGACGGGCCTAGAAAAAACTACAAATTATCTCCCTTTAAATTTATTTGAATGAGAAAATTTTAGACATCAAAATTATTATCGTAAGCTTTTCTAATTTACGAGCAGACAGTGAGTAAAATATATAAACCATTTTATAATATCACACCAAAAGTGTCTATTTATGCTCATCTTTCTATTTTATTTTCACTTTGTAAAGAAAAAGAGATACTTGAACTTAGTATAAGCAAGATTTTGACTAAATTACATAAGTACTAGAAAATATTTTGTTCCATTTTATAATTGTCACGCCCCAAAACCCCCCCCTAGACGTGACCGGCATCCGACGTTATGAACCACATCGGAAGAACCTAAACAACACAACAATACTACTTGAACCCGCCAAGTTCAACATTGGCCTCCAACAGTTTATAAATTAAATGTAACAAATCGTGATTACATGAATTAAATCAGCGGAAGTCCTCAATATCATAAGAGTTACTCAAAACATGACAAACGCCCAAGATTTAAACAAAAACTCAACAACTTCCCACAAGAATGTATACTATGGAGCTTCTAGGATAAAGAGGTAATAACTTTGACTCATCGGGACGCAGCCCAAAAACTAATAACAAATGAACAAGATAATAGGGTGTCCCACGAATGAACATGTGGGCTCACCAACTCAGCAACAACAACAAGTCCGTCCTAAGTGTCAGGAGTATCAAGAACTTGCTCTTCTCTGTTACCTAACATACCATAAAAAACAACAATGGTATGCCTGAGTACTTCGTACTCAGTGAGTGCCTCGGGGACAACAAGTACTATGAAAATAGAATACGTAATACATAAAGAAATTAGTCTTGCCAGTCAGGTGAGAGCGATAGAAGAACAGTTATCCAGTTTATGTATCTCAATAATAAATATCAAAACCTATTTATAAAGCCTCTTGTCAAGATACAATTTCAAATATTCCTTTTTAACCAATTAAGATAGTCATCACCAATTCCATAAGAGAATAAGAATATCACACATGCCAATACAGGCCCAAGAACCAATCACATCGAAGGGATAACCGTAGAGGTTCCCTAAACACTGCGCAATACACCGAAATATGGATTCACGGTGGCTACTCTTCCTCCCGAATAGCAAGGCCATTAATACACCCCAGGTAGCGAACTCGGAAGTGGCCACTATTCCTCCCGAATGGCAAGGAAATTAATACACTAGGATCCATAGTGGCTACTCTTCCTCCCGAATAGCAAGGCAAACACAACAACAAGGTCCATGGCATAGAAGCCAATTCACAATTTATCTCAAAGTAGTCACACCATCAATAACATTAAAGTTCATTATGCCATATCGAAAGAATAAGTGATTCCAATCAAAGTTTGAAAAACGTATAACTTCTTTACAAAAGATTTCCATGTCCCAATTCATCAATGAAAATGTCTTTACCAACTCTTGACTAACATTAATAAACATCTCTCGTAGAGGAAAACATTCATAATGTCTTATACATATATATAGGGTTTGTTACAATCTAGGTTTAATGTGGGTTTATCCCCTCACACACATTAACCACCATTTAGACATGAATTAGGGTTCAAGTAACATGAAAAGATTACTTTTCCTCCCATTCATTAAAGAATCTTGAATAAAATTTATACTTCCAACAATAATTTCAAAAAGTGATTTTCATCCAAAAATAAGTTTTTAAAAGAGAGACATACCTTAATTTGTTAAACAAGATTTAACAATTCACTTTTCTATTGAAGAACACCCAAACCCTAGCTTGAATCACTTTGGAAGACATTATGTTGCAAACCCTTAATTGCTCCAAAACTTGAATTAAAGACATGAATTTTGGAGAAGATTTCCTAAATCTTGATTATTGAATCTTGAGATGGGTTTTCTTGAAAAACCCTAGATTAGGAAGGATGACTTCTTGTTTAGATTACAAGGATATGTATTAGAATTGAGTTGGAATAATTAGAGCGGGCTTACCTTGGTGTTCTTGATGATGGAGGAGAGTAGGAGGTCGTTCTAGGGTTTGAGGGAATGAAAAATAATGACTTGAACTGGTATGGACGAATATATACTGTCCTGTGAAATTGCAGTTTACGTCCTGCACAGTGCTGGCCGTATTTCAGTTTACGGGTCGTAAACTGAAATACGGTCCGTATTTTGCAATACGGACTGCACTGTGTCTCTTCAGTAAAATGGCCATAACTCTTTGCACAGATGTCCGTTTGACCTCCATAATATACCGTTGGAAAGGTATTTCAAAGATCTACAACTTTATTTAAGGAAGTTTTTTCCCAAATTCCAAATAAGTTTTGAAATACGGGCCGTAAATTCAAATACGGTCCGTATTTAACCATGTGACACCAAAATGTCAAATTCCAGAATGTTCAGAAATTCTTGGTTCCAATTTACGATCACTGTTCATGGGCGTAAATTGAAATACGATCACTGATCATGGGCGTAAACCACCATCTTACAACTGAACAGGGAAATTCTAACTCCCACATTCTTTATCTGATTTCTATATCTAGGATCATGATCAAAGTTTAAGTTAAAGGTACGGGGTGTTACATTATCCCCCTTTTAAGATCATTCGTCCTCGAATGAGGATAGTAAACATGAATTTTAACCACACAATCACCTTGCGAACGAATAGCTCAAAACTTAAATCATACCTGATAAAGGGAACAAGTGAGGATATCTCTTCTTCATGTCCTCTTCCGCTTCCCACGTAGCGTCCTCAGTATTATGATTTCGCCACAACACTTTGACCGACGCAACATCCTTTGTTCTCAATCTTCTAACTTGGCGATCCAAAATCTGAACTGGTTCTTCTTCATAAGACAAGGATTCGTCAATCTCCACCTCTTCATTGCTCAACACATGAGAGGGGTCAGGTTTATACAACCTCAACATCGAAATGTGAAACACCGGATGAACCATGGACATCTCAGCCGGTAATCTCAACTCATAAGCTACCTTCCCAACTCTTCTAGTAATCTCATAAGGACTAATGTAGCGAGGACTAAGCTTGCCCTTTCTGCCAAAACGCATTACCCCCTTCATAGGTGACACTTTCAAGAAAACCTTGTCACCAACAGCAAATTCCAACTCCCTACGCCTCATGTCCGTATAAGACTTTTGTCTACTCTGAGCGGTCTTTAGTCGTTGCACAATAAGATTTACCTTTTCGATAGCCTCATGAATTGAATCAGGACCAAACAACTCTACTTCCGTTGGTTCAAACCAACCAATTGGAGATCGACAACGCCTCCCCATAAAGATCCTCATAAGGAGCCATCTGAATACTAGCTTGATAGCTATTATTGTAAGCGAATTCCACTAAAGGTAGGTGTTCATCCCAACTTCCTCCAAAATCAATTGCATAAGCACGCAACATATCCTCCAAAGTTTGAATAGTTTTCTCTACTTGCCCGTCAGTTTGAGGATGAAAGGCAGTGCTCAGTTTCATTCTAGTCCCCAAACCTTCTTGAAACGTCTGCTAGAAATGAGCAGTAAATTGCGTACCTCTATCAGATATGATAGATGTCGGAACACCATGCAACCTAACAATCTCCTTCAAATATAACTTGGCGTACTCTGCCGCGGCATATGACGTCTTTACAGGAAGAAAATGGGCAGACTTCGTGAGTCTATCTACGATCACCCAAATTGAATCATACTTGGCCCTTGTGCGAGGTAAACCTGCAACAAAGTCCATATTTATCATCTCCCACTTCCATTGAGGGATCTCAATGTTTTGAGCTAAGACACCAGGCCTTTGATGATCAGCCTTCACCTGTTGACCGTTCAAACACTTAGCCACAAAGTTAGAAATATCGACCTTCATGCTCTTCCACCAATAGTGTTGTTTCAAATCCATATACATCTTGATGGATCCCGGATGAACCGAATATTTAGAACTATGAGCTTCCACCATTAGTTCTTGTCGAAGACCATCAACATCGGGAACACACAATCGTCCTTGCAATCGCAGAACACTATCGCCAGTCCCAACCGTAAATGAAGTGTACTCACCTGTCACGACCCGACTAGGGGGCCGCGACGAGCGCCCGGTGCTAGCCCACCCGAGCACCCTCTTAGCTTACTCTTATGCTTACATCTAGGCGAGCCACATAATTAGACATGCATTTCCATTCATTCGTCAAACTAGTCCCATTGGACGACATTACCATCATATCATAATTGGCATTTATGCCACATCAATGTAGATGGGCCAACGTGGCCGAAAAAATGTTATACGAAACATAGGCCTACAAGGCCAGACATATCTAACATACATACACGTGACTACGAGCCTTTAAGAGAGTATGACATATCACATGAGCGGGACAGGAACCCGCTATGCCCATAATTATATAAACAATAGAATGAATACCCAAAAGCTATGACTCCGGAAGAAATGGAGCTCTGCTATGTAATCTCTGGATAAACAGCTATGGATCAAGTCTGTCTGCCTGTGCACCTGTGGGCATGACGCAACGTCCACAAACAAAAGGACGTCAGTACGACGAATGTACTGAGTATGTAAAGCATGATCAACATCGATATACAAGCATAATGAACAACATATGAAATAGCGTAGGAGGGGAGACATTAATATCATCGTCATAGCACTCACTTACCTTTCATAGGGACTTTCCATTTCTCATACGTATTTGCACACCTACATCATCATCCGTATTTCATAATAGTACTCGTACCATACTTGTGCTCATATTCGTATACATGTCCTTACTCGTATTCATATACATAGTCTTATCACATTCATATTCATATTATATACATGGCTATTTCATATACATAGTATTTACATAACATACCCGACCTCGAAGGTTCAGTGTTTCATACATATCCTTATATAGCATATCCGACCATATAGGGTTTAGGCGTTTCGCATACCCAACCATATACATATAGGCTCGGTGATCATACATACCTGGCCAACCAAGGCTTAGTGTTACACGTACCTGGCCCTACCAAGGCTCAGTGTTATCCGTACCATCTGCAGATGTGTGCGCGCGTTTCGTAACCGTATACATACTCTATACATATTCATATATCTACATTCTACCCGGCATTATAAGCTCGGGGTTTCATTATAGCCCTTCATAGGCACATATGAGTATACTAGCCCGTAGGCATCTTTAACATCATTATTATCATTATCATCATCGTTACTATCATCATCATTACTACCATTATCATTACCACTACGTCTATATCATAGGCTTACTCGTCACATGAGGTGCGTAGTACAATCGTAGCACATATCAAGGGTCGTGAGCTTATGAGCTCGGAATATCAGTCATTTAGAGTCAACATACTCATATAGAGAATTTAGGAATTTGGCCAAAGAACCATGCCTTATGAAAGAAGGGTTAGCCTTACATACCTTTTCGTCGGACTACTCTACACTTGCATGTTCCCTTCCCATGTTAGCGTTTATACCTTCATTAATATCATAACATTGGCCATTAGTCATTCACGTTATCCACATTCCTTAATTTCTCCTAATTCACCCATACTCATGGTCATAATACCCCACCTCGTCCATTCGTCTAAAGTATCTAGTTCATGATCTTAATACCATTTATAACACATTCATATCACAATACAACAACATTCATAATTCAATTCAAACTATTTCTCAAAATGTCACTATTCATCATTCATGACCTAGTTGACCATACTTTTCTACAATCCATGTATTTTAACTCTCCAATACCTTAAACATCATGTAATAATCATGAATCTTACCTTAGAAGTTGTAGGAACAAGCTTTGGTTGATAATACTCCACTTTGAGCAAAATCCTAGTTTTTCTCCATTTGGATTTCTTGACTTGGATGATCCTTGATGATTCCCTTACTCTTGATTCACTTGTTTTATGTGGTTGATCCTCAAATATTCTTGAAAACTTGTATAATAATAGTAGGGAGAAGTTTTAGAGAGAAGTGGTGTAATGATGTAATGAAATAAAACAAGTGTTGGTCCCTTTATTTAATGAATTACAAATCTGTGCTGAGGTGAACAGTGGTCGTAAACTGAGTTTACGACTACGTATTCCATTTTACGGTTCGTCCATCGCGATCGTCTTTAACCTTTTCAAAAACCAGAGACTTTGGCTGCTTGCATGGTGATTTACAACCATGGTTTACGGGCCGTAAATCACTTTACGGTCCGTAAACCAGGTCGTATTTTACCATTTCTTGACTGGGCGGAAAGTTGAAGTGTTGCATGACAGTTTACGACCTTCAATTTTACGGACCGTATACCATTTTACGGTCCGTATATTGCACTTTACGACCACTGGGCAGATTCAAATCAGCAACTTCTCATATTTCTTAGACTTCTCATTCTAATCACCCACATCCATTTGCATGCATTGCTCACCTTATATCTCGTCTTAACTTAGCCAACTTTCTCATCTCACATCGGATACCTTTGAAATCTCGCCTAAGGTCATCAAACGCCGTTTCATGCTCTTGGACATCATACGCTCATACCCATCACTAGTTCATTCGCTTGCGTACCAACGAAAATTTTTCCGAGGTGTAACATCACCCTTTTCCACTCCATCTCTCAGCTTTGCCAAAAGTTCATCATCATATTGCTTGGATTTAATCCTTTCCACAATTTCAGACCGTGATGGCGTGATTCCTACTAACTCTCCATCTTCAGTTTCATCAAGTCTGACCCCAAGACTAGCAAGTCTTCGAATTTCCTTCCCCATGGGGATTTCATGTGCACGCAAATAAGCCAACGTGCCCATAGATTTCCTACTCAGAGCATCAGCAACCACATTAGCCTTACCAGGATGATACAAAATGTTCAAGTCATAATCTTTCAACAACTCCAACCACCTCCTCTGTCTGAGATTCAACTCTCGTTGTTTGAAGATATATTGCACACTCTTGTGATCAGTAAAAACATCACAATGCTCACCATATAAATAATGACGCCAAATTTTCAAAGCAAATACCACAGCTGCCAACTCCAAGTCATGAGTCGGATAATTCTTCTCATGCTTCTTCAACTGACACGAAGAATAAGCAATTACTTTACCGTTCTGCATCAACACACAACCCAAGCCAATTCTAAAAGCATCACAATACACCACATACCCACCAGACCCAGATGGTAACGTCAAAATAGGAGCCGAAGTCAACCTTGTCTTAAGCTCTTGGAAACTCCTTTCACAAGATTCAGACCACTGAAACTTAGCAGTCTTCTGTGTCAATTTAGTCAGCGGAGAGACTATTGACGAAAAACCTTCTACAAACTTTCGGTAATAATTTGCCTAACCCAAGAAACTACGAATTTCAGTCGCACTAGTGGGTCTAGGCCAATCCTTCACCGCTGCAATTTTCTGAGGGTCTACTTTAATGACGTCACCAGTCACCACATGACCCGAATCAAGCCAGAATTCACACTTAGAGAACTTTGCATACAACTCGTTCTCCTCAAGTGTTGTCAAAGTTATCCTCAAGTGATTTTCATGATCCTCACGATTCTTAGAGTACACCAAAATGTCATCAATAAATGCAATAATGAATCGGTCTAGATACGGCTTAAAAATACGGTTCATCAAATCCATGAATGCAGCAGGCGCATTAGTCAAGCCAAATGACATGACTAGAAACTCAAAGTGCCCATAATGAGTACGGAAAGCAGTTTTCGGGATATCCTTCTCCTTTATCTTCAATTGATGATATCCAGACCTCAGGTCAATCTTCGAAAAGAACTTAGCACCCTGAAGTTGGTCAAACAAATCATCTATCCTAGGCAAAGGATACTTATTCTTAATGGTCACTTTATTAAGCTGACGGTAGTCAACACACATTCTCAGGGAACCATCCTTCTTCCTAACAAACAAGACTGGAGCACCCCAAGGTGAGGAACTCGGTCGGATAAAACCCTTATCCAACAAGTCCTTCAATTGATCCTTCAATTCCCTTAGCTTCGCTGGAGCCATACGATAAGGTGGAATAGAAATAGGTTGGGTGTCGGGAATAACATCAATCCCAAAATCAATAACTCTATCAGGAGAAATACCAGGAAGATCTTCAGGAAATACTTTGGGATAGTCACTGACTATTGGAACAGATGACAATTCGGGTACTACAGCTTTTGTATCATTAACAACAACCAAATGGTAAATACACCCCTTAGTAATCATCTTATGAACCTTAAGATAGTAAATAAATCTACCCTTTGGCTTCGCAATTTCACCCTCCCACACAATAACAGGCTCATCGGGAAAGGCGAAACGAACTAACTGGTGACGACAATCCACATTAGCATAACACGCAGACAACCAGTCCATCCCTATAATTACATCAAAATCCACCATCTCAAGTTCATACAAATCAGCCACGGTCTCACGGCCGTTAATCACAACAACACAATTTCTATACACTCTAGAAGCAATAACAGGAACACCCGAAGGCGTATCAACAGCAAAGGGTTCCAACAAAGGTTCGGGTTTCACACCCATATCAAGGGCAAAATAAGGAGTCACATAGGATAAATTTGAACCCGGATCAATTAATGAGTAAGCATCATGAGAACAGATGTTAAGGATACCTGTAACCACAACATCAGAATCCTCAGCTGCTTCCCTATGAGTCAGCCCATATAGTCGAGCTGTCCCTCCACCAGAAGCATTAGCAACTTCCTTTCCTTTGCCATTATTACGAGCATTCTGATAACTATTAATAGCATTACCAGCAGGGGGAGTTTTAGCAGATGCAGAAGCAGGAAAATCATTCTTTTGGTTATTCATAGCAGCCATCTCACGTAGCCACTTTCTGCAGTCTCTTTTAAGATGCCCCCTAACACCACAGTGATGACAAATACGATCCTCCCACACTGGCGGACGACTACTCCCCTGTGAAAACCTACCATTATTATTATTATTATTATTATTTTTCTGGCCTTGCATACCAGAAGGCACACTAGCATGGGAATAAGCGCCAGAACGGGCAGGTGCAGAATACCATTTACTCTGCCCTCCCTTATAATTATTACCACTGAAACCACCTGCTGAACGAGCCTTCTTGTTCTGATCTCGATCCACCCTCTCCTCATTTTTCCAACTCTGTTGTTGCTCAGCAAATCCCACTAAGGATGAGAAAGTACAAGTAGGAGACATAGCAACAACAGCACATGAAGACTTGATACGTGGTACCAAGCCTTTCACAAAGCGAGTCAACTTATGCTTTTCAGTCCGAATTATGTATAAAGCATACTTTGACAGGCGGGTGAATTCCAAACTATAATCACGAACTGACTTGTTACCCTGCTCTAGCTTTTCAAACTTTGTAGCCATAGCAATTCTTTCCTCATCAGACAAGAACCTTTCCATGAATGCCTCTTCAAATTCAGCCCATGTCAGAGCTAAAGCAGCATCACCCCTCTCAGATTCCCACATCTCAAACCACACGTGATCAACATCCTTTAACTGATAAGAAGCAAGCCTTACAACTTCAGAATCCCGAGCATCCATTGCCTTCAATGCCTTGAAGGTCTCATCCAGAAAGTGTTGGGGGTCATCCATCTTTCGTGACCCAAAGAACTCTGGTGACCTCAAGTCGAGGAATTGCTTAAGTCTGCCTCCACCATGAGGTCCCACACCTCCGCGTTGCTGCTGAGCAGCAACCAGTGCAGTCAACATTTGAATAGCCATTTGCATAGTACCAATCTCGGGTACGCCCTCAACAGGAATAGCAGGAGCAGGCGGTGTTGGAGGTGGTGCTTGATTTCCAGCATCATTTCCATTACCAGCATTCGCGCCCCTAAAATTTCGATTAACTTTCGCGGGACGTCCTCGTTTACCATTTTTGGATCGTGTCAGAGTCATTTCTGCAAGGCACGAATTAACGAGCGAATTAGAACGATCTTAAAAATGTCTTTAAGCTCTATGGCACAATCTAGAATCAAGAAGAATAGGAAACACCTATAAATGTCCTGGGAGTTTCTCAGTCATGCAGGTGATCAGGCTGCACAAGGAAAACTCCACTAGACACAGCTCCACAGACACAGACGACAATCCTAGGACATATTTAAACCTAGGCTCTGATACCAAGCTTGTCACGCCCCAAAACCCCCCCTAGACGTGACCGGCATCCGACGTTATGAACCATATCGGAAGAACCTAAACAACACAACAATAATACTTGAACCCGCTAGGTTCAACATTGGCCTCCAACAGTTTATAAATTAAATGTAACAAATCGTGATTACATGAATTAAATCAGCGGAAGTCCTCAATATCATAAGAGTTACTCAAAAGCTTGACTCATCGGGACGCAGCCCAAGATTTAAACAAAAGCTCAACAACTTCCCAAAAGAATGTATACTATGGAGCTTCTAGGATAAAGAGGTAATAGCTTTGACTCATCGGGACGCAGCCCAAAAACTAATAACAAATGAACAAGATAATAGGGTGTCCCACGAATGAACATGTGGGCTCACCAACTCAGCAGCAACAACAAGTCCGTCCTAAGTGTCAGGAGTATCAAGAACTTGCTCTTCTCTGTTACCTAACATACCATAAAAAACAACAATGGTATGCCTGAGTACTTCGTACTCAGTGAGTGCCTCGGGGACAACAAGTACTATGAAAATAGAATACGTAATACATAAAGAAATTAGTCTTGCCAGTCAGGTGAGAGCGATATAAGAACAGTTATCCAGTTTATGTATCTCAATAATAAATATCAAAACCTATTTATAAAGCCTCTTGTCAAGATACAATTTCAAATATGCCTTTTTAACCAATTAAGATAGTCATCACCAATTCCATAAGAGAATAAGAATATCACACATGCCAATACAGGCCCAAGAACCAATCACATCGAAGGGATAACCGTAGAGGTTCCCTAAACACTGCGCAATACACCGAAATATGGATTCACGGTGGCTACTCTTCCTCCCGAATAGCAAGGCCATTAATACACCCCAGGTAGCGAACCCGGAAGTGGCCACTCTTCCTCCCGAATGGCAAGGCAATTAATACACTAGGATCCATAGTGGCTACTCTTCCTCCCGAATAGCAAGGCAAACACAACAACAAGGTCCATGGCATAGAAGCCAATTCACAATTTATCTCAAAGTAGTCACACCATCAATAACATTAAAGTTCATTATGCCATATCGAAAGAATAAGTGATTCCAATCAAAGTTTTAAAAACGTATAACTTCTTTACAAAAGATTTCCATGTCCCAATTCATCAATGAAAATGTCTTTACCAACTCTTGACTAACATTAATAAACATCTCTCGTAGAGGAAAACATTCATAATATCTTATACATATATATAGGGTTTGTTACAATCTAGGTTTAATGTGGGTTTATCCCCTCACACACATTAACCACCATTTAGACATGAATTAGGGTTCAAGTAACATGAAAAGATTACTTTTCCTCCCATTCATTAAAGAATCTTGAATAAAATTTATACTTCCAACAATAATTTCAAAAAGTGATTTTCATCCAAAAATAAGTTTTTAAAAGAGAGACATACCTTAATTTGTTAAACAAGATTTAACAATTCACTTTTCTATTGAAGAACACCCAAACCCTAGCTTGAATCACTTTGGAAGGCATTATGTTGCAAACCCTTAATTGCTCCAAAACTTGAATTAAAGACTTGAATTTTGGAGAAGATTTCCTAAATCTTGATTCTTGAATCTTGAGATGGGTTTTCTTGAAAAACCCTAGATTAGGAAGGATGATTTCTTGTTTAGATTACAAGGATATGTATTAGAATTGAGTTGGAATAATTAGAGCGGGCTTACCTTGGTGTTCTTGATGATGGAGGAGAGTAGGAGGTCGTTCTAGGGTTTGAGGGAATGAAAAATAATGACTTGAACTGGTATGGACGAATATATACTGTCCTGTGAAATTGCAGTTTACGTCCTGCACAGTGCTGGCCGTATTTTGCAATACGGACTGCACTGCGTCTCTTCAGTAAAATGGTCATTACTCTTTGTACAGATGTCCGTTTGACCTCCATAATATACCGTTGGAAAGGTATTTCAAAGCTCTACAACTTTCGTCAAGGAAGTTTTATCAAATTCCAAATAAGTGTTGAAATACGGGCCGTAAATTCAAATACGGTCCGTATTTAACCATGTGACACCAAAATG
This sequence comes from Lycium barbarum, assembly GCF_019175385.1. Classification (NCBI taxonomy): domain Eukaryota; kingdom Viridiplantae; phylum Streptophyta; class Magnoliopsida; order Solanales; family Solanaceae; genus Lycium; species Lycium barbarum. The sequence goes on from NC_083342.1 coordinate 108,274,367, forward strand.
TCAAATTTCAGAATGTTCAGAAATTCTTGGTTCCAGTTTACGACCACTGTTCATGGGCGTAAATTGAAATACGATCATTGTTCATGGGCGTAAATCACCATCTTACAACTGAACAGGGAAATTCTAACTCCCACATTCTTTATCTGATTTCTAAGTCTAGGATCATGATCAAAATTTAAGTTAAAGGTACGGGGTGTTACAATAATATAAGCGACATATCCACATTTTAGACTTATTATAACAGTATTTATAGTACTTTACTCTAATCTAAATATCAAAATGAAACTCGGATAACTCATTTTTCACTCTTTTCAACAACTTCATTCTTCCTATTTTGCTAATTTGCCAATTCGAAAACGCTATTGCAATATTATCCAAAAATATTCAGTAGCGTTTATCTATTTTTACTTTTTTCAAAATAATTATATCAAATTAAAATGTGACAATATGAATTAGGATATTGCAACTATATATGGAGAATAGTGGTGCATTTCAAAGTTTTTTTGTTTTTTTGGTTAAATCATTTTAAAGTTGACGCAAGCAGAAAAGGAAGAAGAAAAAAAAAAGAGGGGAAATGGACAGATCCGCTAATTGGGCTGGCCATGGTCACGGGCTCACCGCTAATTGAATTTGGTGGGGGGGGGGGGGGGGGAATTTAAAAAATAACCATTTGTACCACTACTATTTGAAAATAGGCCACATGCTTAAAATTAATTTTTCCCTGCATCCCAATTATAGTGTTTTACTTTCTTTTTTGATTTGTTCCAAAAAAGTCTCTTTCTTTATTTAAGAAGTTTTTGAATTCCAACATTTACATGAGTTTAAAAACACAAGATTTAAAGGATTAAAAACATCTTTAATTTAAGATCACATGATTAAAAAATCTCTCTTTATTTCTATAACTCCGTGCTCAATCAAACTAAGACACTTAAATTGGGACGGAGGGAGTATAATTTAATTATTTTTTCATTCGGGAATAATATTCAGATAAGAATATTCCCAACTTAAAAAAAAAATTGACAGAGACTGTTTTTCTAAAACTCCATGCCATTGTTTATATTTACAACTTAAAACTCCAACAAAAATAATGTTGGCAAACATCCTCTTATCTTCTTGACAACATCGTACCTGATGGAGTACCAATCACCCATTCAATTTCTCACTAGTTACTTGCTCATGTGACAACTCAACATAATTTGAGGAATATCTCTATCAATGACTGAACTCGCTAGGAATTGATCTCGATCTTCTAGGCTATTTTTAAAATTGTGACAATGTGGATGAATTATTTCTAGTTAGAAAAAAGCCCGAAGTAAAGAGATAAAAAAGATCAAAAGGAAATTTGTAAATCCAATATAAAAAAGAGATGAGCAATGCACAACAAACTTTTGAGGTTGAATTATTTAAAAGTTGTTGTGTAGGTTCATTATTTGACACCATTTGTACAACACACTTTTCATCATTTCATATCACTGATAACATAAATAAATATAGGAATTTATAATCAGATTAGGTTCCTTCTAACCTTTTTAGTTCTTCCAGTTCCAGATAAAAAAGTAGACTAGTGTTATCTTCATGTGTCGGACAAATAATAATCTTAAGATAAAAAGTATATAATGTCTTGTTTGTTTCCCTTTCAACCTGCGAGGAACTTAAAGATGAAGTTGGATTAATTAGTCAAGTGGCTTATAAAAAGAAAGTTATCACTTTTTGCCTATAGATAAATCTTTCACCAAATGTTGTGGAGACTCTGAATTTAAATTATTCTTAAGTATATGCTAACTCAGCTACATGTTTAGATTGCAAAACATGTATGCAAGAGCTGGTGTTGAGAAAAAAGCTCATCAAGCTCTAGTAGTTTTGGAGGCCAAGAAAGAGCAGTTGAGACTAGAAGAATTTGAGAGGATTTTAGATTCACTTATAGCTGGTGGATTTGTGCAAGATGCTCAAAAGTTCAAAGGATTGATGGAAATTTAAGGATTTACAGTGTCTGAGAAACTTAAAGTAGCATTCTTGGCATCTCAATTTTGATCGTTACATGTATAAGGCAAGTTTATTACTGTTCTCCATTAACTTTAGGCAGCAATTTTATTACTGTCCCAGAGCATATACGACCATGCCTCGACTTTATAGTTGTTCATTGACACAGAATAGTTATTAAGTTTTCCTTTTATGAATGTCCCTGCCATTGTTAGATGCATCAATTATGGTCGTTATGATGTTGCAGCTCTTTCATTTTCTCCCCTTTATATTCGCAGCCTTATTATTCCTTAGAGTTGAATTGCTGTATTATCTAGATTTACTTGGAAATGATCATTAAAAGAATTGTGGTAAAATGATTTGCTCGTCCAATTAAATTGTGTTTTTTTAAGCAATAACATTTTTTCGTGGGACTATGGTACTAAATGTTTTATGAATATCTAAGGAGTACTTGCAGAGTAGAAGTGTTCATCATCTGGATTCTGGTCATGCATGTTTGGATTTTAATCTGCTAACTTTTTTTACTTCTGCAGAGTCTCAAGTCTCAACCATATTATAGGAGGGGTGTAATTGCAAATATAGTGCTCCTCATAAGCTCAAGAATATCTGCACTAAACGTAATTGGAGTAGTGAATAGTGATCTATCTAAATTCTATGACACCATTTACAAACTGATTCATCAAATTGGGTACACCATTGATCTACCTGTTAATTGCTTCTGGACAGATGAAATTGGTTTAGCAATTATTTCAAGAGATCAACTGTGAAGATGACATTAGTTTCTTGGAATTGGCTACATTTATCCACAAGCAGACCATGGCAGATGGCAGTGGTAGCTTGCTATACATGTTCATTAGGTTTCAGTAGCAAATCATGGCAGTTGTAGCTGTGAATTGTAAACAAACTAATGGATCCATCTGTAAATGGGTTGTGGAGCACATTTGACATAGACTTGAAAGAACTATTTGTTCCTACATTTCACATATCCACTTGTCAACACCATTTACTTTTATTTACAAATTAAAAACATCACATTCCAAGTAAATCTATACATTTTTACATAATTGAAGTGTTGATATTTACTCAGCTCTCTCTTATCCGATGGAGTTGTAAACACAAGCCCCCAGTGCCATAATCACCAGCACAACACCTCCAGCATTAACAAGCATTTGTCTCTCTTCATTAAGTTGTAGAAGGCTTTTCTTCAAGTTTTCAATACTGAATTCACCACCAGGGTAAGAAGAGGTACCAACAGCATTACTTGTACTTTCGTTTTCTATGGATCCTTTCTGCTCAACCTTTTCTTGAAACTCTCCTATTAATTCTTTACTCTTTTCAGCAACCTTCTGTCCTCCCACTTCATAGCTCTCCTTCTTTTCAACTTCCTTGCCACTTTTGACTAATTGCGTTCTGTTCTGATTCAAGTTTTCTTCTTTATTTTGAATCTTTGGCTCTTTACTCCCTACTAGACCTTCCAAGATTTTCTTCTCATCTTTTATTTTTTCCTTCTCGCCACTAGTTTTTCCTAACGGGGTTGTTCTAAGAGCTGGAAAATCTGTTTCCTTATCACCCTTTTGAGTCTTTGATGATTCAGCGTTCCCTAATCGGCCGTCCAAGATTTTCTTCTCATCTTTTTGCTTTTCCTTTACTCCTTTAGAATCTTGATGATTGTCAACATTTTGAGGCTTTGGCAGTTGGGCTGTGGGTCTTAAAGGGGTTGGTTTTCTTGGGGTTTCAATAGTTGGATAAGTAGTTTTGGGAGGAACATTATCATCCTTCTGAGGGGGTGGTGGGGTTGATAGAGGGAGTTGTTTTGTGGGTTCATCTAATAATTGCTTGGGTAGTTTCCAAGGCATAGTGATGATGAGGACTCCATTCTCAAATTTGGCATGGATACCTCTCATGTTACAGTCATCAGGTGCTTGATAAACTTCTTGGAAGCGATTCCATTTGTTGCCTTCTACAAACCGTTCTCCGCGTACCCTCATTGTGTTCTTGCCTTCTGTACTTACTCTAATGTTCTCTTTCATGAATCCTGTAGGCAAATCAAGGCAATTTAAAGATCTATTCTATTTAGATACAATACATTATGTAAGTAGTACTGTATGATAATGAATTTTTTAATCTTTTTCTGTTTCCACGAAGACAAATAATTTGAGTTTTGCAATAGTTTTATAATGACATTTAGGACTATGATCCTTTACTTTTAGTTCTTGCTCATAAAAAGGTAAAGAAACAGTTATGTAAGAGAAAGTCACTGTGGGAGACTAGAAAGGAATCAAAGAGAATTTCAGGGGAAACAGAGTTGATCAAATTGTTCAAACTATTGATTTAAGATTTATTCTGTAGAGGTAGTAGAGTTACCAAGGGTAGCAGGGAAGTTAGGGAATCTCAGTTTATATCCTTAGTAAGAGGTAGGTACTTGCTGTTAGTTGATGTCTACTGAGTTTGTTGTTGGGAGAATGTCCAACTATCAGTTTTTTCATTGAATTGTTGTACATAAGTTCCTACTTGGTAATAAAATTCTATATACCAAAAAGGTAAAAAACAGTTATAGCTTGTCGATACACTGAACAAATGAATGCATGACATATGTCTAATAACTTCAATATAAAAATAAGACACTTCAATATTCATAGCAAGTATTCATGAATTAACATTACCAGGAAGATAAATAAGTAGCTTTTCAGCCTCTTGCTCTTGATGCCGCTCATAAACAGGCCTAAAATCTTCATAAACTGGCTGAATTGCTGCTCGTGGCGCCCGATTAGGGCGATTATTAGGTCGTCCAACTCCACCACCTCTTGGTCTCATTGCCATTTAACAAATAGAAGTGTAACTTTTTTTTATTAAACCCTCTTGTTTTTTTCTTCCTTCTTGGCAATGTTTTTGAAAGCTTTGATGAATGTTTTGTTGAATTACAATACGTTCCATTTTATATGTGTGTTTGCGTCAAAGACTTTGAGAATTGCAAGTTTTGGTTTTGTTTGGTTTTCTTAATGATGAAACTATCCCAATTTCATTGCTTCAAATTTGTGTTTGTCCGCATTTGAGGTTTCTTCAATTGGACCAAGGTAAGGTAAAGCAATCGGATACCTAATTATTTATCCATTTTGCCAGCACTAAATTTATGAGCTCATCATTTATTTTATTGACAAAATCGTTTGTATAGTTAACATACCATGTGAAGTAAGAAAAGATGAATCAGAGAAGAGAGTATACGTTAGTGCCTCCATGTAATTTCGTAAAAGTACAATATAAAACTATTTTTAATAATATAATAAAAACAAAATAAAAATAGAAGGAACGCTTCCATTTCTACTATGACTTTTTGTTTGCTCTAGTTCATATTTGCAATACTTATCTAATGTTCTTTAAGATGAAAAAAATTCTTTTGCAACACATAGTTTCCGGTAATTATCGTTTTTCATGTCAATTCGATCTTAACGCTAAATTCCAACAACTTTCATGAATAAGATTTTATGAGCTCGTATAGGAGTAACGTATATGGTCAGTATATATTACTTAGTCAACCTGATGTAGCAGGTAACATAAGTTTTAAATCTCATACTTTAAGGAGGTTTACCTATAAATATCCTTCGAATGACGTCACAGTGTAAAAAATTATTTATACTGATAGTATATAAAATTTAAATTCTTGTATATATGTATATTATACCAACTAATTGTAAGCATTTTTGTATAAATAACCTCAAAAAATGAATAACAGGTTCACCAAAAACCGTGCTTGCATCTATGAGATCTTTTTAAAAATGGTTCAATTAACTTCATCTCCCTCATCGATATTTTTCCCCTTTCAATTAACTTATAGCATGCATCATGAATTAAATATGCTAGTGAACTGGGTCTTATAATATTGCAACTGTATCTTGCTACTCAAAATTCATTTGAACAATTATGGAGTGGTTGACTCGCTTTAATATTTGTTTCATGTACTTAAGAACTCTTGACACATAGCTCCGGAATGGTGCATATTATGCAGAAATAATTATTATTTTGAGTTGAAAAAAGGCAACAATTGGAGTAAAATCCGATTGAAGATTGGTGATTCTCATTTAAGATTCATTTTAAATGCTCAATGAAGTCTGTTCTTGTTACCGCACCAAAACTAGCTAGTAGCATACTAACACCATATCTTCATCACCAAAGGTTCTGTGTGTGTGCAGGTTCACACACACGCACATATACTAGCTAGTTTCTAAACACGCATGTTGCGCGTGTACCACACGTTGCGCATGTACCCTTATCAATTATCGATTAGTATGATTGTATATGGTAAAAACCGGACATGAGTCAAACCGGTGGAGCGAGAAACCGGATGGAGAAGGGAACAAGAACATACACGAAGACTTTCACTCCGAACCGAAGGAACGCTTGTCCGGGGCTGATAGAGCTTACCATTTGGTCCGGTTCCTTCGTCACCGAGTTGACCGGGGTCGTTACCCCGAGTATCCGTGTCGTTGGTCCGGTACAGCCGTTGCACACAGGCCACGCGTCAATAGCGTCCTGCCATGGTCAACAACCAACCATGCGTGTGTCAGATTGTACGGCCGACCTAATCCCACCAAATCCGTCCAGAGTTGTCCTTATTATTATTATTATTATTATTATTATTTTAATGGCTTGTATTGTATAAGGCCCTTGGAGGCAACACTATAAATAGAACTGATCCCCCTCCTTTGAGAGGGTTAGCTCATTCATTTTCAAAGAACACTTGTAACATCAAAGCATATATACAATCTCTCTCTAAAAAACCTGATTCAGTCCACAGTGTCCCTTTGCATTTTCATTGTATTTCCTCAAATAAGTGTTGCATGCCATTTAACAAGCATTAATATTCTTCATCAATTGCGTTGCTACACAACATCCATATACTCTATTCCGTACGGTATATATTGAGATTCAAACACATATCCTATACCCACTTACAAATTCAATTGATTTCCCAAATTCAGGGTAAACAATGATACTTAAAAAAAACAAAAATATTATTAAAAAATGTGTTTGAATTATAAAACTTAATCAAATGAACGAAAAAGGTACAATTTAATGTGAAATGATGACTGTTATTCTATTTAGCATCAAGGTCCCTTTTTTCTTTTGGGTCAATAAAGATACTTTATATATATAAACTAGTTAACAGAGTTACTGCCGGAAGCAGCATTAGTGCTACACCAAGTTTTACAAAAATATTACAATCCGGGATAGATGATTTACGAATAGTTCCTAAAATGTCAGCCCAAAACACTTCATTTGCAAACATTGGAGGAACTATCAAAAACTTCGGGTTAACAAAAGCTTCCGCTTTTGCTCCTTGTTTTGCTAAGGCATTTGCCACTCTATTCTACTTCCGGTATATATGTTGCACCGGCGACCTCCTCAGCTTCATTAGCAATGACCTGCAGTAAAAAATAATGGGGTTAAAAATTTCTAGCCCATTGTTGAGCATATTAATTACCTCACTTGAGTCTACCTCCACCTGCAGTAGAATGAGATTGTTATCTAAAGCCATTTGGAGCCCCTGTCTAAGTGCAAGGATTTCGTTCATGGTGTTGGTCATGGTGTGGATTGTTCTGGTGAATCCCATGACCCAGTCGCCATTAGAGTTTATAATGGTGCCCCCAATACCCCCAATTTCGATTTTTGTGTCTGTTGAACCTGTTATTAAATCTATATTGCAACAAATACTTTGAAACAGTAACAGGAAATACATAAACTGGACAGATTTTGCAAACTAAAAAAATGAAATTATAAGAAACTGGAAAATACTATGAACAGTATGTTAAATTGTATGGAAAAATGAAATCGATCCCACTGAATTCACAGTGTGTCTTTAAGGAAATTATTCCCCTCTATGTACCCGAGGTATTGGAATCTTTCCTCTCAGGATAGAACGATTTACTCACCAAAATAGCGGTACAGCAAATTCTGATGACTACGAAGCACTCGAAGGCAGTATATCACACGAAAGTTTTTAAGAAGTGCAGAGAAGAAAGAAGAAGAATATCAGGAAATTTCGTAAGTAAAAATTCTGAGGATCAACAGAAATATATAGCCTGTTTGGGAAAAGGTTTGCAACTTTTCAGAAAGGTTTGCAACCTTTCAGAAAAATTCCGTTGAAAAACGGAGGGAAATGTTTTAAATTAATTCGGGAAAGAAAGAAAGAAAACGGGCCAGGTCGCGAGTCAGGATCTTTAATTAATTAATTAAATAAATAAATAATAATTAATTAAATAATTAAAATTAAAGGAAATTTGGTCCAAAAAGATTATCAATCAAATCATTTGACCAAATCCAAATCCAAATCCGAAGCCGAAGCCGAGCCGAGCGACGACGACGGCGCGAGGGGAGACCCTCTTCTTGACCCTTTAGCAACACGAAGGAGTGCTTCTACTTTTAAGTAGGAGAATTTTTCTTTAACCTTTTTAATTATTTATTTATACTCTATTAATGTACTACTTTTACCGAACTAATTAATTTGATCCCTAATACAGTAAGATATGACAATACTCCCTCTTTATTTTACATAAATTATATGTTAATTATATATTTATTATACACATATTATACAATAATGATATGATATTTTTTTTACATATACAATAGTGATACATATTATATACCACAATGATACGGTTTCTATGATACATTTTTATACGTATGATATACTTTCTATATAAGACTACACATGTTGGAATTATATATACACTTTCTATACAAAAAATGATAGATATTATATACAAAAACGATACAATTTTCTATTCTATAATACACATTATATACACAAATGATACATATTATATACAAAAATGATACATACCTTAGTGATTTATATTTTATACAGTTTCTATACATTAGAGATAGGTACTGATACATATTTTTATACACAAATGATACATATTATATACAAAAATCTCCTCAGAGTTTTTTGGGATATTTCTTACTAAATGTACACATATTATACATGTTTTGGGATGTTTAACCTTTAGTGGCGACTTTTTTAATTGCCACTAAAAAGCCTGATTTTTCTGTAGCAGCCAATCGCCACAAAAAGTCTGTTTTTTAAAGCGCCTGGGCTTTTAGTGGCGACTTTTTAAATCTTTTGAGTTGCCACAAAAGACTTGCTACAAATTTTGGCTAGAAGATGGAAATAGTTTATGGGCTAATTTTTGAGTTTGGGAATACACGGGCCAGCGCGTGGGATTATTTATGGCCCAGCGGCCATTTGTGTCCTTTCCCCTTAAAAAATTAACATCATTTAAATAGATAATGAGTCTGCTTATTATGATTTTTAAGCTATTTTAGTTTAACAACATTTAAATTTAACTTTCTTAATGATATTTGCCTACCAAACAAGGAGAAAAGAAAATCTAAAAAACAAAAAGTACGACTAAAAAGTGTTATTGGTATTCTCATAATAATAATGTCAAAAAATATAAAGCAAAATATAAGTTGAATACTAATTGGCTGAAAATAAAACAAAACTTTAACTCTTAAATGGGTACACAAAAATTATCAGATCTTGAATAAACTATTCGAAATGAGGCAAGTCCAAGAGTTGTAATAAGTTACATAATCTGGAAGATAAATATGGAAAAGATAATTTGGTGAGATAATTGGCTAAAATGTGGTCCTTTAGAGAATGTGACGTAAAATAGCTCGAAATCACATGAAGTATTAGGGGAAGTTCATCCAAAAATGATTAATGAACACATGGAATCTTCTAAGGCCCAACCCAATATATCAATAGGTCATACAACTAATCCTTGAGCGTGTTTTCGAACTTACTTCCAATTTTGGAACTAATGGGATACTCCTCTGGTTCAAAAAGTATGTTAATAGCCTGTTTAGTCAAGCTTATTTTTCCTTAAAAGTATTTATATTTTCAATAAATGCTTTTTTTTTTTTTAAAGTTAGGTATTTGGTCAAGTTTTTGGGAGAAAATAAGTGTTTTTGGGGAGTAATAGAAGCAGTTTTTCAGAAGCTAAAAAAATAACTTTTGCTCAAATGCACTTTTTTGAAAAGTAATTTTGAGAAAAAACACTCAGAACACTTTTTAAAAGCTTGGTCAAATACTAATTGCTGATCAAAAATACTTATTAAATAAATTGGTCAAACATAAACCGCTTTTCGCCAAAAGTACTTTCTTGAAATAAGTAATTGGACTAAACTATCCATAATTAAATAGGTATTGAGATTTGATCACTTAACACTTAATAAGGGTGAATCTGAAAAAATAAGGTTAATTCTTTTTTGATTTGATAAGTAGACACTCTTTTTTAACAAAAAAAAAAAAAAAGGCTAAGTAGACACTCTTTTTTAAAAGGAGAAAGTATCTTTGTTCTTCTTCTGAAAATTGTTTTTTCTTTGGTTCCTCAATTATGCATAAATCATAATTTTGGTCCTCAATTCCTCATGATATTTGATTAAGCATATTTAATTTCTTTTTGAGATAATTATGTTTTTGCAAATGTCTCGTCACCTTGAACCTCAAAACCCAAATCCGTTCTCACCTCTCTTGGATCTCTTTAAATTATACATTCGTCTCATTTTATCGGGTATATAACTAGTTAATGAACTCGTGTTTGACATGGTCGGACGTTTCCTTTCTTTCTTTTTATCATAAAACTAATGGAGTTGATATAGAAGAGATGAAAAAAAATTATTGTACCTAAAGATAAAAATAAATCTATTATGTGAGACGTATGTATGAAGAAAAAAATCATTGTATATAAAAATAATAATAAAGTATTGATTACCTCTCTGTAGTTTAATGATGATGCGGTTCTCAAAGAACAATCCTCTCAATTGGGGAAGAAAAGTTGGACCCTCTTTTTATAGAAAAACGAATTTATGTAATTTGAGTTTTCTAGACTTCCCTTTCTATTTAAATTTAAATAACATCCTTCCTATTCAAATGTCATTCACAAAATATTGATAATCTTGTAAATAATAAGATTATTGAAAAAACTAGGGGTGTCAGTGATTTTCTAAAAACTGACTGAACCAATCTAAACTGAATCCATTATCATATTTCCTTTAATAAAACCGTAATTTTTTTATATAAAAATCTATATACAACCAATAATTAAGGTAAATTCTTAATTTTATAAAACTAAATCGAAAGGTACCAAGCCATATCGAATAATTTATGTGTAAAATATATTTTATATATTAAGTTCAAAATAACAAATCATTAAATTTTCCGCCTTGGCCTAGGTGACGGAAAGAACAACAATAGGTAGTTATCACCCAAATTCTCTAATTTTAATCCTATATATTTGCTACTCCTATTGAAACTAAATTCGTTCAAGCATCTTGAGTAGGCAAGTCACAAGGTATTCGAATGATCTTAATTAACAAGCTAGATGGTATTGAATATTTTACTAGTGTGATTTAGATTTCTCATCTTTGCTCATTTTGTTTTGCACAATTATAAAACAGTGGGATGAATCTATCTTTTTGATTTTTTTCACGTACCCTTTATTCATCATCTTTTAAACATTAAGTAGGTGTTTGGACATGCGGTTTGAAACCATGAGATGAAACCAGCGTTTGGACATGTATTTCATCTCATGGTTTCAAACCATGGTTTCAAAAAATTTAAATATAAAACTTGACCCATAAGTTTATATCTTATAAAAAAAGACCCACAAGTTGGTAAATATTTTTAACAATTACTCCCACCAACCATTTACCAACCTCATTAACTTCCACCAACCTTTATTTATGTCTACCATATGGGAGGATTATATTAAAGAGTAGTTACATTACTATTCATGTTAAATTTTCGTTTTTATTGAACTAAAGTTTGACCAATTGATGTTGTATTTTTTAGAAAGGCCTTCTAATAGCGTATTAATTTTGTTATGAACTATGACTTGCTCATTTGGTAAGATTGTATAAGAATTGAGAATGTTTTGATAGTATTCACAACTTGTGGGTTTTAATGTCTATAAGAGAAAATACAACTTAAGATATCCAAAGTACATGTCCAAACATGATTTCAAACCATGTCCAAACGGCTCCTAAAATTGTCTAGAGGGTTTTTGCGTCCAATGCAAGTATGCGTGGAACTGTGTTCTAATTTATACTAGTGGCTCTCGGTTTAAAAAATATCAAAAATTAACCGAATAGTATTGATATCGAAAAGAAACTGAGATGATTGGGATAATTTCAAGAAGTGTTATTTTGGTTATACAAAATAAAATAATCAAAATTTGATATACTTTAATTTTCATAAACTAACTGGCTGAACCGAACTATTGACGGGCCTAGAAAAAACTACAAATTGTCTCCCTTTAAATTTATTTGAACGAGAAAATTTTAGACATCAAAATTATTATCGTAAGCTTTTCTAATTCACGAGCAGACAGTGAGTAAAATCAATAAACCATTTTATAATATCACACCAAAAGTGTCTATTTATGCTCATCTTTCAATTTTATTTTCACTTTCTAAAGAAAAAGAGATACTTGAACTTAGTATAAGCAAGATTTTGACTCAATTACATAAGTAATTGAAAATATTATGTTCCATTTTATAATATAAGCGACGTATCCACATTTTAGACTTATTATAAGAGTATTTATATTACTTTACTTTAATCCAAATATCAAAATTAAATTCGGATAACTCATTTTTCACTCTTTTCAACAAATTCATTCTTCTTATTTTGCTAATTTGCCAATTTTAAAGCGCTATTGCAATATTATCCAAACATATTCAGTAGCGTTTATCTATTTTTACTTTTTGCAAAATAATTATATCAAATTGAAATGTGACAATATGAATTAGGATATCAAAGTTTTTTTTTTTTTTTTTGGTTAAATCATTTTAAAGTTGACGCAAACAGAAAAGGAAGAAAAAAAAAAAAAAGAGGGGAAATGGACAGATCCGCTAACTGGGCCAGCCATGGTCACGGGCTCACGGCTAATTGAATTGGGGTTTTGGGGGGGGGGGGGGGGGGGGGGGGAAGGGTGTTGATTTTAAAAACTAACCATTTGTGCCACTACTAGTTGTAAAGGATCAACTACGCATATATACATCTTAAGGAAAAATATTTACGAAACGTGACGATAGTTTTATATTTACAAAACATAACATTACAAACCCTATACAAAACATATAAATAATTTTTTTTTTCGCTCAAAATTTTATGTATGAAATGTGTATATCTCGCTCAAGGCTTAAAAAGTTCGCTCAAAATTTAGTGTATGAAAACGGTATGAAAAATGTATGAAATGTGTATCATTCAAGGCTTTAAAAATCCGCTCAAAATTATGTGTATGAAAACAGTATGAAATTTGTATCTCGCTCAAGTCTTAAAATTTCGCTCACATTTTTGTGTATAAAATTCATGTTAGATTTCTGTAAAATGAATACAACTATAACAACATTGTATACAACTTTGATACAACATTCAAGACTTAAAATAATCGCTCATATTTTTGTGTATGAAATGTGTATATCTTACTCAAGGCTTAAAAAGTTCGCTCAAATTTTATGTATGAAGTGTGTATCTCTCGATCAAGGCTTAAACATTACTCTCAAAATTTTATGCATGAGAATGGTATGAAATGTATATATCTTGCTCAAGACTTAGAATTTCATTCACATTTTTCGTATTTAATGTTCATTTTAGGTTTCTGGAAAATTAATACAATTACAACAACATTGTAATAACTTTCATACAATATTCAAGGCTTAAAGTTTTCGCTCACAATTTTGTGTATGAAAATTATATTAAAAATTTAGCTCATACATACACATTTCATACATTTTTCAAACAGCTTTCATACACAAAAATTTGAGGTAATTTTTTAAGTTTTTGAGCAAAATAATAATAATTTTTTTTAAAAAAAATATATATATTTTTTTAAAAAAAATATATAATTTTTTTTAAATTTTTTTTAAAAAAACATTTTCCGGAAAACAATAAAAAAACGAAAAATATATGAAAATCCGTCATGTTTCGTAATATATCGTTATGTTTTGTAAATAAGGAAAACTATCGTCACGTTTCGTAAATATTTCTCCTTAACATGTATATATGTGTAGTTTTCCCATTTGGAAATAGGCCACATGCTTAAAATTAATTATTCCCTGCGTCCCAATTATAGTGTTTTACTTTCCTTTTTGGTTTGTTCCAAAAACGTCTCTTTCTATATTTAGAAAGTTTTAGAATTCCAACATTTACATGGCAAGTTTAAAAATCCAAGATTAAAAATTCTCTCTTTATTTCTTAAACTCCGTGTTCAATCAAACTAAGACATTTAAATTGGTCACTCGAGACTGGATCAATTTGCTTGAGACAGTGACGGAAGTGCTAGACTTTATTTGAAGGTACTCATTCCCATTTTAAGTTTTACTAACTTTCATTTGTATTCCATTATTTTTGTGACAATTTGGGTCACGGCGCAACTCTAACTGCCCCTACAAATGTGGAAGGCTTAAATTTAAATCCTAAGTTAACTTGTTTTCGAATGTCTTTTTATCATTTCATGTTACTGATGAAAGTACAAGAGGGGGGTGAATTGTAAGCCTGTTAAAAATCTATTCGACTACTGCTTGGTCTCAGTCGACTACTGTTCGGTTCCAGTTGACTGATAGCGAGACAGCCTACACAAAATTGTTAGTCCTTTGATTTGCACAAGTATAAACCACAACAAAATAGTAAGGGTGCAGATTATAATATGAGAGCAATAAAATAAATGACACCAAGAAATTTTTATATGGGTTCGGAACCAATGTGGTATCCTAATCCAGTCCCCTTGGGTTGCAAGGAGGTTATCTCTTTAAGCTCTTTGTAGTTTGAGTTGAGTACAGCCTTTGTGGTTTTTCTCGTTCACTGCCAACGTTCACAAGGTTGGTTTTCACTTGGTTTGACACGCTCACCAACAACGCACAAAGTTGGTTTTTCACTTGCTCACCAACAATGACTCTTTGGTTTTCACTCGCTCACCAAAGAAACGAACAATGACACAACCTCTCAATACAAAGCCTCACCAACTATACTATATCTCTCCTCTTTTTTTTTTTTGTTTACACAGTAAGTCACTCAGGATTACAATGCTTATGAAAAGTAGAGCAAAGAACTTGAGAAAGTTGAGACGAAAGTATAAGTGGCTGCGTACTGAACCAGTTCAATACTTCTTCTTTAAATAGTGGCTCGTGTGCTCCAAGAATTCTGACCGTTGCTACTTCACTTGTCTTGATACGTTGAATCTCTATTTGAAGTAGTATCTTCAATCTTTGATGAATCTTCTCTTCAATTGGTTGCACAAAATATTTGCTCCAAAGATTTTTGCCGACATTCCTTTCTTGGCCCAATTATACTAAATATCATACTTGAACTCTTGGAATATTCCAAGAATATCTCCTTACCATATCACTTCCCAATTTTCCAGTAGTGTTTGGAATTCTATGAGTGATGTGAGTAAGACCAAATTTTGGTCCTATAATAGCATGACTTTTTTTGGCTATTATAATATCTGAACCTTGGCTCATAAAAAAGATTCTCTCTTCATTTTATAATCCCAACTTGTACGTGGACTTCATCATCTCATTTAGAGAAGATTTTGTCCCATTTTACTTCAACATGATTTAAGGAATAATTTAACCACTGATTTATTTCCTTCCTTTCATGACTCGGTACCACTTACATCCTCCTTGATCTTGTAACCACAATTCTTTGCTATAGATATTTCCTTGTATATATGATGACCTATTTGCAATTTCAATTCTTCACTTGATTTATGAAATCTCGCTGAACTCTTTTTCTTTTGGCAAGTTTTTGGCTGTATATTTTTGAGCACTTATTTAGACAACCCAAGAGAATTTCAAGATCCTCTTCATTTTACCTTGGATCTTGATTTACATAAATTAGAATGTAATCACATTCGTCTACTTGAATTTGGACTTTAATCACTCCGCATATGGACTTTCTTGTAAACTTGAGACTCCTGGCATATCTTGATACTCCATAGATTTGGACCTTCCTTAAGTACCAAATCGATCTTGATCTTTTCCTTTTGTGGAATATTTTCCTATCATAGGATCGTAGTAAATATTCTTCCCATAATTCTTGCCCCTTTAATTGAGTAAGTATTTTTCTTCTGCATCTTCATCCGTAATTCCATCTCGTAATATTTTCTTTTCCATATTCGATTAGATCTTCACCACATCTTTTTTCATCAAATAAACCTGTACCAAAAACAAATTTACCACAAGTAAATGTTCTTTTATTAATAATTATGTTGGTTTGTTATCATCAAAATTAATATGTGAAACCTTGGACCTAACAACTGATACCATAGATAAATATAGGAATTTATAATCAGATTAGGTTCCTTCTAACCTTTTTAGTTCTTCCGGTTCTAGATAAAAAAGTAGACTAGTGTTATCTTCATATGTCGGACAAATAATAATCTTAAGATAAAAAGTATATAATGTCTTGTTTGTTTTGTACAGGAAAACCTGTCCCCCTTTTGGCATCATCAAAAGGGTGAAATAGAAAAAAACAACATATTACATAGGGTATCACAATTAGCACATAATAGATCCAGCTAATGCAGTGATCAGTACAATTCAACTAGGAGTCATAATCCATTAGTATTCAAGGACAATGAAAAAAAATACCTTTAAATATTCAATTTGATAAGAAGGAATTTCGCTCTAGTTTGAGAAAAATAATATCAAAAGAGTTGGCAACCACATAAAGCATAATAACCAAATAGTACAAACGTTTTGAGTCAATTGAGAGCGTTTGTAAGTATCAATTGAAGAAATCACACATGTTGGCTAAAGGACAATCAATAAAAAAATGATGAAGGTTTTCAAAATTTAAAATAGTGGAAAAATATTTGAGCCAATTTTAAGAGTATGTTATAAGAAAAGAACTACAAATAGACTACCATGTACTTCCAAACTCACAAATAACAAAAGCATATGGGTTAAGAGAAAAATGAATCCTTCTCACCAGAAAAGGATACAAAATTATCCACCACATATTATCATACTAATTCCTTTCTTCAGTGTGAGAAAATATCTCCATTTGATATTCAATGTCCTCAAGGCGGATTTCCATGTAATCTTTTATTCCCTATAGATAAAATTGTGAATCTTTGCTCTTGAATTTTCTCGATATACATGAACAAGAAAAAATGATTTATGCCAGTCAACTTTGTCTCCTGCAAGGTTTGTATCTGAGCGTATCCCGCTAGATCAAAACTGTTAGTTCTTGAATACATAAGTCAAATTTTTGAGTGCCAACCAGGAATTTCAATAATCTTTTTATTGACTAGGGTGACTTGAAAAGTATCTCACAAAAGTCTGATCTAATACTTATTGAAATGCAATAGAGAATTAATCATACCTTGACACTTCATTTGATTTGCGTACTTACCGATGTTCTTCTTTGCTAGAGAGATAGGATAAGCTTACTAGAGTTTTCATGTACAATGAATTTTCCATACACAATCTCCTGAGTAATCCTTTTTGAATACTTGGCTTCGCTGAAGAACCTTTCATCTACCTTTGCATTATTTGAAACTTGAAGTTGAAAGTTAACTCACCCTCGTAATCATCTCAAGTTTGAATAACTTGTAAAATCTTATGAAATTCTTTGTTCACCTTCTCGTTAGTAGCACGTGATATAAATACATGCAACTATAAAATGACAATCATGATTAACTTCCCTTACTGTTCTCTTGGGATGGTTTCAAATCAAAAATAAAATTCTAGTAGCATAAATACTCTTTTTAAAAAATAAACTATTAGGAGATGCTTGACAAAATATTTTTCCGTTGGAAAATCATCTAGAGAAATACTTCTGACATGCATTCTGAAAAAGGCTTTATAATATGTTCATGAGAACTAACATACTAAAAAATCTTAAGAATGAAACAAACCTTCTTGTTGTGAAACCTTGGGCTACAGGTTTACCCTTAGTTCTTACAACCTTCCCATTTTGATCAGGTTCATCTAAATATCAATAATTGTAGCTCATTTGCCTTGGCTATAAGTTCCCATATGTTATTTCCTTCATTTGCATTCAACTATTATTGCATTGCTGGAATCTTTCATATTTTTTTTCAATGCTTCATTTCTTGTTAAGCTTGTACATGCATATTCATATCAATCAATTGCTCGTTGTTCAGAGTCCGATGTTCATCTTCATGCTCAATTTCACTTCACTAAACATTAGTCTAAAGAGAACGTGCGTAAACATATTTATAACTAATTGTCTAAAAGCCATAAGAATTATAAGTAGTAGACATTACAAAATATACTATGAATTTTACCACTTTGTTCTTACCATGGCGATAGACATTTGCAACCAAAGGGACGAGAATAGTCAAGAAGTGATTTTTCTTCCTTTTCATATCTCTCGGCTTTAAGATTTTGAATATGTCCATATGAGCAGGTTATGAAGGCCTCGAGTTATACAACATTCTTGGGCTTTGAATGAGGCGTTAGTATTCTTACCAAGAGAGAAAATATCATACATGCGATTCCTTCAACAATAATCTCAGACCCACATATATATGAATTAAATTTGTATGATATCAATAACGATTGCATGCTTTCTTGTCCTAATAACTTATGACAAATTTAGATTTTAAAAATTTGCAAGACATGTATTTGAGTTATTCAAGGTCTCCAGGTAAAGGTTATAACCAGTACCAACAAAATTGTAGCATGATGCAATTAGTCGACTCAAACCATCTACAGTTGACTACTACCAGACTAAGCTTAAATCAATAGCTCGATATACATCACCTAATTATGCAGTAGAAAAACTTGAATAAACTTCAGTAATACCAATTATTTCAGCTTTACGATCATATGTTCTAGCTCCTTCATTATTGTAGAATAAATATGAACTTTGGAGCATATGTTGTTCCTTGATCAGCCTCTATGCAAATATGAATCATTTTGTTTATGGCTAGACTCAAGGAATTCCTCCAAAACAAATTAGTTTGCTTTTGGTACCCAAGTGTTTTTGGGTCCTTCATGGTTAGTAAATTGAGTAGTTGGAGATGCATGTAAGTGTTTAGGTCTCCAAACATATTTAGATCTTACATGATTTCTAGCATAATTGCACGTAAATGCTTTATGGCAGAATTACCACAGTAATGACATGTAATATGAGAATAAGAGTGTTCACCTGCAGTTGCCTTATTAGTCGACTTGAACCTTACCTGAGTTGACTTGGTTGAAGTAGGGCATCTACTAATGGATCCCTTTTCAGTCAACTGGTAGTTCTTAAGGAGATGAGTCGACTTCAATTGATCAAAGTGGTGACTAGAAGATTTGTGCAAAGTCTTCATTCTCTTGTGCAACTCAGAATTTTCTACTTGAAGTAAGTCATATTTAGTTTGACATTTTTTAAGTCGAATATCCAAGTCTTTCTTGGAAATCTCGTTGAGCTTTCTTGAATGCACCAAGAATTCTTTGCAAATCTTTCAAAGCTAGATCTAGAGTTTCCAGCAAATCATCACAATTATTACAAGTCATGATAGGAGTATGACATACCTCGTCGGTTTCTTCCGCGTCACTCGAAGAAGAGGTTCTGTGATTTTTGTCAGTTTCTTTTCCTTCTAGGAAGCACATGAACGCCATTTCTCCGTGATTACTCTCTTTATCAGATTCATCCTCATCGCTCTAAGTTGAAGTTCTGGAATTCTTGTTGTTGTTGTTGTTAGGACACTTTAATTTAATATGTCCAAGTTTACCACATTCGTAGCAGTGTATGTTTTCTCTTTGCTGGACCTCTTGATTCTGGATGGATTGAGCTCTCTGCTTCTTTCTTCTTTTCCTTTTGACGTTGTTGGATGCCTTATCCAAGTTTTCTTGATATACTTTATCTTTTATGGTGCCCTCATGGATAGCTTCCAATTTGTCCCATATTTCTTTAGCAGTTTTACAAGAGGATATTTTCTCATATTCTTTTTCACCAAGAGCACAATGGAGCAGGTACATTGCTCTAGCATTTGTTTGCATAATATCCAAATGTTTTTTTGTGTAGTCAAATATGGATGTCTCTTTTTCGACCTTCTTTCCATCACTATTATTCGGAATAGGCCTCGGCCCATTCTTAATAACTAGCCAGGCTCTATAATCTGTTGATTGAACATAGATCTTGATTCTATCCTTCCACTGATTGTAGTATAAACTATTGTAGTATAAAATGTGAGACGAGGCTCTGATACCAATTGAAAGTACAAGAGGGGGGGGGGGGGGGTGAATTGTAAGCCTGTTAAAAATCTATTCGACTACTGCTTGGTCTCAGTCGACTACTGTTCGGTTCCAGTTGACTGATAGCGAGACAGCCTACACAAAATTGTTAGTCCTTTGATTTGCACAAGTATAAACCACAACAAAATAGTAAGGGTGCAGATTATAATATGAGAGCAATAAAATAAATGACACCAAGAAATTTTTATATGGGTTCGGAACCAATGTGGTATCCTAATCCAGTCCCCTTGGGTTGCAAGGAGGTTATCTCTTTAAGCTCTTTGTAGTTTGAGTTGAGTACAGCCTTTGTGGTTTTTCTCGTTCACTGCCAACGTTCACAAGGTTGGTTTTCACTTGGTTTGACACGCTCACCAACAACGCACAAAGTTGGTTTTTCACTTGCTCACCAACAATGACTCTTTGGTTTTCACTCGCTCACCAAAGAAACGAACAATGACACAACCTCTCAATACAAAGCCTCACCAACTATACTATATCTCTCCTCTTTTTTTTTTTGTTTACACAGTAAGTCACTCAGGATTACAATGCTTATGAAAAGTAGAGCAAAGAACTTGAGAAAGTTGAGACGAAAGTATAAGTGGCTGCGTACTGAACCAGTTCAATACTTCTTCTTTAAATAGTGGCTCGTGTGCTCCAAGAATTCTGACCGTTGCTACTTCACTTGTCTTGATACGTTGAATCTCTATTTGAAGTAGTATCTTCAATCTTTGATGAATCTTCTCTTCAATTGGTTGCACAAAATATTTGCTCCAAAGATTTTTGCCGACATTCCTTTCTTGGCCCAATTATACTAAATATCATACTTGAACTCTTGGAATATTCCAAGAATATGTCCTTACCATATCACTTCCCAATTTTCCAGTAGTGTTTGGAATTCTATGAGTGATGTGAGTAAGACCAAATTTTGGTCCTATAATAGCATGACTTTTTTTGGCTATTATAATATCTGAACCTTGGCTCATAAAAAAGATTCTCTCTTCATTTTATAATCCCAACTTGTACGTGGACTTCATCATCTCATTTAGAGAAGATTTTGTCCCATTTTACTTCAACATGATTTAAGGAATAATCTAACCACTGATTTATTTCCTTCCTTTCATGACTCGGTACCACTTACATCCTCCTTGATCTTGTAACCACAATTCTTTGCTATAGATATTTCCTTGTATATATGATGACCTATTTGCAATTTCAATTCTTCACTTGATTTATGAAATCTCGCTGAACTCTTTTTCTTTTGGCAAGTTTCTGGCTGTATATTTTTGAGCTCTTATTTAGACAACCCAAGAGAATTTCAAGATCCTCTTCATTTCACCTTGGATCTTGATTTATATAAATTAGAATGTAATCACATTCGTCTACTTGCATTTGGACTTTAATCACTCCGCATATGGACTTTCTTGTAAACTTGAGACTCCTGGCATATCTTGATACTCCATAGATTTGGACCTTCCTTAAGTACCAAATCGATCTTGATCTTTTCCTTTTGTAGAATAATTTCCTATCATAGGATCGTAGTAAATATTCTTCCCATAATTCTTGCCCCTTTAATTGAGTAAGTGTTTTTCTTCCGCATCTTCTTCCGTAATTCCATCTCTGTCACGCCCCGAACCATGGCCTGGACATAACACGGCACTCGGTGCCTGACTGCATGTGACCAAGCGAACCACATGGCTTGCTGAATTATCGTGATACATAACATAAGTGGAATATAACGTGAGTGCATGATGAGCCTTTATAAAATGTAGTAAGTCATAATACTTAATAAAATTACTTGTTTAAACATGAGTGCGGAAAATACCATAACGGAGCCAAAATGGCTAACCGATTCTGAAAGTCTAACATGACCCAACTGACTTGTCTAGTCTATGAAACCTCTAACGTGAGTCTGAACATAAAATATACTTGCTGGGACAAGGCCCCCAACATACCTTTAATGCATCAATGACATAAGGTAAACAACTGACTAAACCCCGAAGAGAATGGGGCTCACCCGAAAACTGATACGAGAGTTGTCCTACTGAGCAGGTGCGTTGTCCTGTACGTCAGTACCTGCATCGTGAAATGCAGGCCCCCGGACAATAAAAAGGGGACGTCAACACATTGAATGTACTGGTATGTAAGCAACCGAAAGAAACAACATGGGACATGGAATAACATGAAAAGAACTGAAACTGAAAACCTGGACATGAACATGAGCATGAGTATATAAACATGAAGTTGAAACTGAAACTGAACATAAACATGAGTACTGTAAGCATGAAATAATCTGTAATAATCTGTAATACCGACATGAACCACCACGGGGAGAAACGTGGAGTCTGATCTCTGCCCGATCAGCTAAGCCATCTCGTACCTTGCCAGGGCACGAGACATGAACATGACATGAATGGATCCAAAATTCCTCAATGGGGAAAACATGAAGGAATCGTCCTAACTGGGCGGAGCAATCCTTATCCTACGTTGGCATACGTAGTTTCAGGCTATCTGAGCCTTCTCAGTATTAATACAACTCCCGAACATGAAAATAACTGAAAACATGATTTCTGAATCTTGACATGAACATGGGTACATGAAGACATAACAATAAATACACATATAAAAGTTTTTCATGAAAATAAGCATAATATCTCATATCTTGTGTTATAGAACCCATGGGATGCAAATTATGGGTTTTTCATAGATGACGGACTAAGTCTCAATTACCAAAACAGTAAATTAAGACTAATCAAACGGAATTGTAACTGACCATATAATATATATCATGGTTCAAGTGTCTAGGGTTTAGCAGGAATATACCTAGAATCCTAAAACTTGGTGTGTAATCTTGGAATACTGAAACATGGGGAAGAACAAGGATGTTCCCACACGTGGATAGCGTCTACATACCTTAACTTCCTGCTTTGAGCGTATCACAATGTCCTTCAATCCCTTCAACCTCCATCTATAGCAATACATGTCATAGGGATTCCATATTAGCAACAATATCCATGCTTTGATCATCTAAGCATTTTATCAAACACTTGGTGGGCATGAAGCTCCACAACCTTCATTAATGGTGTTTTCTTCACCCAATCCCCACTCTATTACTTCTAGCTGATTCTACAATCTCAATTAGATGTAATTAACATCATTCTTCATCACCCACATGAATACAACAATCCCAAGTCAACAATCCAAAAACTCTAGCATAGTTCATATAATTCTCTTATCAAATCCATTTATTATTCTCCTAAGAATTCATCAATTCACAACTATAAATGATTAGGGAGTAGAAACATTACCTTTTGAAGTCCAATCCTCTTGAATTCGGGTCCTAGGGTTTCCACATCCAACAAATATGTTCCAATCATAACTCTACGGATTAGAAGAGTTTTGGGGACTTGGATTCAACCTAGAATCATGATAAAACTTACCTTGGAAGGTTCTTAAGGTTGGGTACTTGTTCTCTATGAGTTTAGAGAGAGTTTTCGTGAATGGGATGTTGGGGAAATAAACCCCAAATCCCAAATATAACAAAAAAAAAAAAAAACGCGTAAACCCGACTTTTGACCCGAAATCGACCTGTTTCGCGATGGTTCCGCGATGCAGGTGCATCGCGCAACATTCTGCAGCTAAAGACTCAGAGTTGCGCGATCGGTTCGCGAAGCGGGACCATCGCGCGCTCACCCACGCCCCCTCACGCGCCCCGAGAAGCGATGGGTGTCGGTTCTGCACATCGTTCGGTAAAATAGGCATAACTTCTTGTACACAACTCTATTCAAGACCCATAATATACCGTTGGAAATCTATTTCAAAGGGCTACAACTTTCATCAAGTAAGTTTTCCCAAATTCCAAATTAATAAAGGGGTTATGGTCGTCGAAACTAAGACCTTCTACAAACTCACTTGCAAACATGCCCCGTAGAGTGGCTTCCACCTTTTCTTTGCCCAAAGACAATTCTTATGACTTAATTGGTTTTCAAAACACTTCCTATAACCCTCATATTGGTTCCATTATATTATCATCTTATGAGTCAAACTTTTACCCGAAGCTACGAGGTGTTACAATCTCGTAATATTTTCTTTTCCATATTCGTTTAGATCTTCACCACATCCTTTTTCATCAAATAAACCTGTACCAAAAACAAATTTACCACAAGTAAATGTTCTTTTATTAATAATTATGTTGGTTTGTTATCATCAAAATTAATATGTGAAACCTTGGACCTAACAACTGATACCATAGATAAATATAGGAATTTATAATCAGATTAGGTTCCTTCTAACCTTTTTAGTTCTTCCAGTTCCAGATAAAAAATTAGACTAGTGTTATCTTCATATGTCGGACAAATAATAATCTTAAGATAAAAAGGATATAATGTCTTTTTTGTTTCCCTTTCATCCTGCGAGGAACTTAAAGATGAAGTTAGATTAATCAGTCAAGTGGCTTATAAAAAGAAAGTGGAATTATAACTTTTTGGCTATAGACAAATCTTTCACCAAATGTTGTGGAGACTCTGAATTTAAATTATTCTTAAGTATATGCTAACTCAGCTACGTGTTTAGATTGCAAAACATGCATGCAAGAGCTGGTGTTGAGAAAAAAAGCTCATCAAGCTCTAGTAGTTTTGGAGGCCAAGAAAGAGCAGTTGGGACTAGAAGAATTTGAGAGGATTTTAGATTCACTTGTAGCTGGTGGATTTGTGCAAGATGCTCAAAAGTTCAAAGGATTGATGGAAGCTTAAGGATTTACAGTGTCTGAGAAACTTAAAGTAGCATTCTTGGCATCTCAATTTTGATCGTTACATGTATAAGCCATGTTTATTACTGTTCTCCATTAACTTTAAGCAGCAATTTTATTACTGTCCCAGAGCATATACGGCCATGCCTCGACTTTATAGTTGTTCATTGACACAGAATAGTTATTAAGTTTTCCTTTTATGAATGTCCCTGCCATTGTTAGATGCATCAATTATGGTCGTTATGATGTTGCAGCTCTTTCATTTTCTCCCCTTTATATTCACAGCCTTATTATTCCTTAGAGTTGAATTGCTGTATTATCTAGATTTACTTGGAAATGATCATTAAAAGAATTGTGGTAAAATGATTTGCTCGTCCAATTAAAGTGTGTTTTTTTAAGCAATAACATTTTTTCGTGGGACTATGGTACTAAATGTTTTATGAATATATAGGGAGTACTTGCAGAGTAGCAGTGTTCATCATCTGGATTCTAGTCATGCATGTTTGGATTTTAATTTGCTAACTTTTTTTAGTTCTGCAGAGTCTCAAGTCTCAACCATATTATAGGAGGGGTGTAATTGCAAATATAGTGCTCCTCATAAGCTCAAGAAAATCTGCACTAAATGTAATTGGAGCAGTGAATAGTGATCTATCTAATTCTATGACACCATTTACAAACTGATTCATCAAATTGGGTACACCATTGATCTACTTGTTAATTGCTTCTGGGCAGATGAAATTGGTTTAGCAATTATTTCAAGAGATCAACTGTGAAGATGACATTAGTTTCTTGGAATTGGCTACATTTATCCCCAAGCAGACCATGGCAGATGGCAGTGGTAGCTTGCTATACATGTTCATTAGGTTTCAGTAGCAAATCATGGCAGTTGTAGCTGTGAATTGTAAACAAACTAATGGATCCATCTGTAAATGGGTTGTGGAGCACATTTGAGTTAGACTTGAAAGAACTATTTGTTCCTACATTTCACATATCCACTTGTCAACACCATTTACTTTTATTTACAAATTAAAAACATCACATTCCAAGTAAATCTATATTTTTTTACATAATTGAAGTGTTGATATTTACTCAGCTCTCCCTTATCCGATGGAGTTGTAAACACAAGCCCCCAGTGCCATAATCACCAGCACAACACCTCCAGCATTAACAAGCAGTTGCCTCTCTTCATTAAGCTGTAGAAGGCTTTTCTTCAAGTTTTCAATACTGAATTCACCACCAGGGTAAGAAGAGGTACCAACAGCATTACTTGTACTTTCCTTTTCTATGGATCCTTTCTGCTCAACCTTTTCTTGAAACTCTCCTATTAATTCTTTACTCTTTTCAGCAACCTTTTGTCCTCCTACTTCATAGCTCTCCTTCTTTTCAACTTCTTTGCCACTTTTGACTAATTGCGTTCTGTTCTGATTCAAGTTTTCTTCTTTATTTTGAATCTTTGGCTCTATACTCCCTACTAGACCTTCCAAGATTTTCTTCTCATCTTTTATTTTTTCCTTCTCGCCACTAGTTTTTCCTAATGGGGTTGTTCTAAGAGCTGGAAAATATGTTTCCTTATCACCCTTTTGAGTCTTTGATGATTCAGCGTTCCTTAATCGGCCGTCCAAGATTTTCTTCTCATCTTTTTGATTTTCCTTTACTCCTTTAGAATCTTGATGATTGTCAACATTTTGAGGCTTTGGCAGTTGGGCTGTGGGTCTTAAAAGGGTTGGTTTTCTTGGGGTTTCAATAGTTGGATAAGTAGTTTTGGGAGGAACATTATCATCCTTCTGAGGGGGTGGTGGGGTTGATAGAGGGAGTTGTTTTGTGGGTTCATCTAATAATTGCTTGGGTAGTTTCCAAGGCATAGTGATGATGAGGACTCCATTCTCAAATTTGGCATGGATACCTCTCATGTTACAGTCATCAGGTGCTTGATAAACTTCTTGGAAGCGATTCCATTTGTTGCCTTCTACAAACCGTTCTCCGCGTACCCTCATTGTATTCTTGCCTTCTATACTTACTCTAATGTTCTCTTTCATGAATCCTGGAGGCAAATCAAGGCAGTTTAAAGATCTATTCTATTTAGATACAATACATTATGTAAGTAGTACTGTATGATAATGAATTTTTTGATCTTTTTCTGTTCCCACGAAGACAAATAATCTGAGTTTTGCAATAGTTTTACAATGACATTTAGGATTATGATCCTTTACTTTTAGTTCTTGCTCATAAAAAGGTAAAGAAACAGTTGTGTAAGAGAAAGTCACTGTGGGAGACTAGAAAGGAATCAAAGAGAATTTCAGGGGAAACAGAGTTGATCAATTGTTCAAACTATTGATTTAAGATTTATTCTGTAGAGGTAGTAGAGTTACCAAGGGTAGCAGGGAAGTTAGGGAATCTCAGTTTATATCCTTAGTAAGGGGTAGGTACTTGCTGTTAGTTGATGTCTACTGAGTTTGTTGTTGGGAGAATCTCCAACTATCAGTTTTTTCATTGAATTGTTGTACATAAGTTCCTACTTGGTAATAAAATTCTATATACCAAAAAGGTAAAAAACAGTTATAGCTTGTCGATACACTGAACAAATGAATGCATGACATATGTCTAATAACTTCAATATAAAAATAAGACACTTCAATATTCATACCAAGTATTCATGAATTAACATTACCGGGAAGATAAATAAGTAGCTTTTCAGCCGCTTGCTCTTGATGCCGCTCATAAACAGGCCTAAAATCTTTATAAACTGGCTGAACTGCTGCTCGTGGCACCCGATTAGGGTGATTATTAGGTCATCCAACTCCACCACCTCTTGGTCTCATTGCCATTTAACAAATAGAAGCGTAACTTTTTTTATTAAACCCTCTTGTTTTTTTCTTCCTTCTTGGCAATGTTTTTGAAAGCTTTGATGAATGTTTTGTTGAATTACAATACGTTCCATTTTATATGTGTGTTTGCGTCAAAGACTTTGAATTGCAAGTTTTGGTTTTGTTTGGTTTTCTTAATGATGAAACTATCCCAATTTCATTGCTTCAAATTTGTGTTTGTGCGCCTTTGAGGTTTCTTGAATTGGACCAAGGTAAGGTAAAGCAATTGGATACCTAATTATTTATCCATTTTGCCAGCACTAAATTCATGAGCTCATCATTTATTTTATTGACAAAATCGTTTGTATAGTTAACATACCATGTGAAGTAAGAAAAGATGAATCAGAGAAAAGAGAGTATACGTTAGTGCCTCAATGTAATTTCGTAAAAGTACAATATAAAACTATTTTTAATAATATAATAAAAAACAAAATAAAAATAGCAGGAACGCTTCCATTTCTACTATGACTTTTTGTTTGCTCTAGTTCATATTTGCAATACTTATCTAATGTTCTTTAAGATGAAAAAAATTCTTTTGCAACACATAGTTTCCGGTAATTATCGTTTTTCAAGTCAATTCGATCTTAACGTCAAATTCCAACAACTTTCATGAATAAGATTTTATGAGCTCATAGAGGAGTAACGTACATGGTCAGTATATATTACTTAGTCAACCTGATGTAGCAGGTAACATAAGTTTTAAATCTCATATTTTAAGGTGGTTTACCTATAAATTTCCTTCGAATGACGTCACAGTGTAAAAAATTATTTATATTGATAGTATATAAAATTTAAATTCTTGTATATATGTGTATTATACCAACTAATTGTAAGCATTTTTGTATAAATAACCTCAAAAAATGAATAACAGGTTCACCAAAAAGCGTGCTTGCATCTATGAGATCTTTTTAAAAATGGTTCAATTAACTTCATCTCCCTCATCGATATTTTTCCCCTTTCAATTAATTTATAGCATGCACCATGAATTAAATATGCTAGTGAACTGGGTCTTATAATATTGCAACTGTATCTTTCTACTCAAAATTCATTTGAACAATTATGGAGTGGTTGACTCGCTTTAATAGTTGTTTCATGTACTTAAGAACTCTTGACACATATAGCTCCGGAATGGTGCATATTATGCAGAAATAATTATTATTTTGAGTTGAAAAAAGGCAACAATAGGAGTAAAATCCGATTGAAGATTGGTGATTCTCATTTAATATTCATTTTAATTGCTCAATGAAGTCTGTTCTTGTTACCGCACCTAAACTAGCTAGTAGCATACTAACAGCATATCTTCATCACCAAAGGTTCTGTGTGTGTGCAGGTTCACACACACGCACATATACTAGCTAGTTTCTAAACACGCATGTTGCGCGTGTACCACACATTGCGCATGTACCCTTATCAATTATCAATTAGTATGATACTTAAAAAAATATATATATTATTAAAAAATGTGTTTGAATTATAAAACTTAATCAAATGAACGAAAAAGGTACAATTTAATGTGAAATGATGACTGTTATTCTATTTAGCATCAAGGTCCCTTTTTTCTTTTGGGTCAATAAAGATACTTTATATATATAAACTAGTTAACAGAGTTACTGCAGGAAGCAGCATTAGTGTTACACCAAGTTTTACAAAAATATTACAATCCGGGATAGGTTGTTTATAAATAGTTCCTAAAAAGTCAGCCCAAAACACTTCATTTGCAAACATTGGAGGAACTATCAAAAACTTGGGGTTAACAAAAGCTTCCTCTTTTGCTCCTTGTTTTGTTAAGGCATCTACCACTCTATTCTACTTCCGGTATATATGTTGCACCGATGACCTCCTCAGCTTCATTAGCAATGACCTGCAGTAAAAAATAATGGGGTTAAAAATTTCTAGCCCATTGTTGAGCATATTAATTACCTCACTTGAGTCTACCTCCACCTCCAGTAGTATGAGATTGTTATCTAAAGCCATTTGGAGCCCCTGTCTAAGTGCAAGGATTTCGTTCATGGTGTGGATTGTTCTGGTGAATCCTATGACCCAGTCTCCATTAGAGTTTATAATGGTGCCCCAATACCCCCAATTTCGATTTTTGTGTCTGTTGAACCTGTTATTAAATCTGTATTGCAACAAATACTTTGAAACAGTAACAGGAAAAACAGAAACTGGACATATTTTGCAAACTAAAAAAATGAAATTAGCAGAAACTGGAAAATACTATGAACAGTATGTTAAATTGTATGGAAAAATGAAATCGATCCCACTGAATTAACAGTGTGTCCTTAAGGAAATTATTCCCCTCTATGTACCCGAGGTATTGGAATCTTTCCTCCCAGGATAGAACGATTTATTCACCAAAATAGCGGTACAGCAAATTCTGATGACTACGAACCACTCGAAGGCAGTATATCACACGAAAGTTTTTAAGAAGTGCAGAGAAGAAAGAAGAAGAATATCAGAAAATTTCGCAAGTAAAAATTCTGAGGATCAACAGAAATATATAGCCTGTTTGGGAAAAGGTTTGCAACTTTTCAGAAAGATTTGCAACCTTTCAGAAAAATTCCGTTGAAAAACGGAGGGAAATGTTTTAAATTAATCCGGGAAAGAAAAAAAGAAAACGGGTCGGGTCGTGGGTCAGGATCTTTAATTAATTAATTAATTAAATAATTAAAATTAAAGGAAATTTGGTCCAAAAAGATTATCAATCAAATCATTTGATCAAATCCAAATCCGAAGCCGAAGCCGAGCCGAGCGACGAGACGGCGCGAGGGGAGACCCTCTTCTTGACCCTTTAGCAACACGAAGGAGTGCTTCTACTTTTAAGTAGGAGAACTTTTCTTTCCACCACCTATGAGGGACAAATGCTTATTTCATAAAGCAAGAGGGAACAACTCATTTTTTTCCCTCAACTTCTTTTCCCTCCACTTCTTTTCCCTCCATTTCCCATTCAACCTATCAATTAAACCCAACAATCCCCCACATGAATGGGAAATGACTATAAGATAACGGAATGCACGGACAAGTGTGTGATATACAAGCGAAGACTAATTGCATCTGGATAAGTAGGTTTCTCTTTGAACTTTCCGTAGTGAACTTATATCGGATATACTCGATCAATCGGTAGATGTGATATCATTGAATCGTCGAACTTTGTTGTATAACTAGACAACATAAGTCACACAATTAACTCTCAACCATCTATGGTTCTCACGGTTGTGTTCGCTTCAGCCATGAACACCGCCCGGTTTCGTGAATGCATAGAGAATGGGCCTTTACTATCATTCCCCTTGAAGCGGCTTATACTTCACACTCACATAGGTGATTTCTAAGCGTGTAGTCCTATAGACACACTATCTGGTCATGTTCTGCCAGACTTAGATAATCATTAAAAAACTTTAATGCTTTATTAACTCATTAAAAAGCCTTAAGGTTTTATCCTTGTTTCTGAACATTGTCATCATCACGAGAATGGGTTGAATTTGTAACACGGCACTCGGTGCCTGACTACATGTGATCGAGCGAACCACATGGCTTGTTGAATCATCATGATACATGACATAAGCGGAATATAATATGAATGCATGATGAACCTTTATAAAACATAGTAAATCATAAAACTTAATAAAATACTAGTTTAAACATGAGTGCGGAAATAATATGAATGAGCCAAAATGGCTATACGACTCCAAATGTCTGACATGACATAACTGACTTGTCTAGTCTATGAAACCTCTATCATGAGTCTGACTGGAAAACATACTTACTGGGACAAGGCCCCCAGCATACCTTAGATGCATAACTAATCATAAACCAAAAGTTAACTAAACCCCGAATGAGATGGGGCTCACCAATAAGCTGATACGAATGCTGTCCTACTGAGTAGATGTGCCGTCCTGTATATCAGTACCTGCATCGTGAAATGCAGGCCCCCGGGCAATAAAAGGGGACGTCAGCACATTGAATGTACTGGTATGTAAAGCAACTAAAAGAAATAACATGGGACATAGAATAACATGATAAGAACTGAAACCTG
Source organism: Lycium barbarum (assembly GCF_019175385.1). Taxonomy (NCBI): domain Eukaryota; kingdom Viridiplantae; phylum Streptophyta; class Magnoliopsida; order Solanales; family Solanaceae; genus Lycium; species Lycium barbarum. The sequence continues at coordinate 108,306,249 of NC_083342.1, forward strand.
GTCATGAACATGAATACATACATATGTATATAAAACATGGTTAAGATATCATAAGTAGGGAGAGCAATAACTTATAACCGATCCATGGTCTGGTGCTTGCGTCCCGCCAGCAGAACACTCAGTCCTTGCCAGGGAATATGAGATTTAATAAAATATGAAAGGATCCAGTCATTATGAGAGATCATCCGGGACATGGGTGGAGCGATCCTCACCCTACGGTGGCTACGTAGTTTCAGGCTATCTGAAGCCCTCCTCGGTAATTAATGCAACTCCCAAAAAAACATGAACATGTGGAATAGTGGCACTTGCTGCCCATGGTATATCATGAATCATAACTTGCTTGTACATAGTGTTCATGAATCATAACTTTCTTGTACATGGTTTTCATAAATCATAACTTGTAAATATAGTTTGTAATCATATATATATATATATATATATATATATACTTGACTTGAAAACATGTTTGTAACTTACTGGATGAAATCATAAAGTTTCATATAAACATAATGAGAACACATGAGGAAGAATTTATGAATCATGGATTAAGCTAGGATTCCTAATTACCGTAATGGAAGATTAGGAGTACAATAACGAGTATAGATGTTACACCTCGGAAATTTTCCGTTGGTACGCAAGTGAATGAACTAGCGATGAATATGAGTGTATGATGTCCATGAGCAAGAAACGACGTTGATGACCTTAAGCGAGATTTCAAAGGTACCCGAAGTGATATATAAGGTGAGATATAAGGTGAGTGATGCATGTGCATGGGCGTGGGTGATTAAAATGAGAAGTCTAAGAAATATGGGAAGTTGCAGAATTGCAACTGCCCAGTGGTCGTAAATTGCAAAATACGGACCGTAAATTGCTATACGGTCCGTAAACTGGCAGTCGTAAACTACCATGCAAGGTTCAACTTTCTGCCCAATCGTGATATGGTAAAATACGACCAGGTTTACGGACCGTAAAGTGATTTACGGCCCGTAAACCATGGTCGTAAACCACCATGCAGGCAGCCAAGCTTCTGGTTCTGGAAATGGTTAAATACGCCCATGGTGGACGAACCGTATAGTGGAATACGGACCGTAAACCACGATGGACGACCACTGTTCATCTCAGCACAGATTTCACAAGTCATTAAATAAAGGGACCAACACTTATTTTATTTCATTTCCACATTGAACCACTTCTCTCTAAAACTTCTATCTACATTTAGTATATGAGTTTTCAAGGATTATAAGCCATCAACAACATTAAGATAAGTGAATCAAGGGTAAAGGAAGTCATCAAAGATCATCCAAGTCAAGAAATCAAAATGGAGAAAAACTAGGGTTTTGCTCAAAGTGGAGTATTATCAACCCAAGCTTGTTCCTACAACTTCTAAGGTAAGATTCATGATTTTTACATGATGTTTAAGGTATTGGAGAATTACAATACATGGATTGTAGAAAATATGGTCAAGTAGGTCATGAATGATGAATAGTGACATTTTGAGGAATAGTTTGAATTGAATTATGAGTGTTGTTGTGTGGTGATACGAATGTGTTATAGATGGTATTAAGATCATGAACTCAACACTTTAGATGAAAGGACGAAGTTGAATGCTATGACCATGAATGTGGGTGAAGTAGAAGTAAATTGAGAAACCTAGATAATGTGGATAATGTGAATGACTAATGGCCATTGTTATGATATTAATGAAGGTGTAAACGCTAGCATTGGAAGGGAACGTGAAAGTGTAGAGTAGTTCGACGCAAAGGTATGTAAGTCTAACCCTTCCTTCATAAGGCATGGTTCTTTGGCCAAACTCCAAATTCCTCTATATGAGTATGTTGACTTCAAATGATTGATATTCCGAGCTCATAAGCTCACTATCCTTGATATGTACTACGAGTGCACTACGCACCTCATGTGACGAGTAAGACTATGGTATAGAAGTAACGATAATGATGATGATAGTAGTGATGATAATAATAATGATGCTAATGATGCCTACGGGCTATTGTATGTATGTGTGCCTATGAAGGGCTATAATGAAAACCCCGAGCCTATGGTGCCGGGTAGAGTAAATATATGTATATGATTATGTATAAAGTATGTATACGATTACGAAACGCGCGCACACCTCTGCAGATGGTACGGATAACCCTGAAGCCTTGGTAGGGCCAGGTATGAGTAACCTTGAGCCTTGGTTGGCCAAGTATGTATGAAACACCGATCCTATGAGGTCGGGTATGCTATGTAAACGCTATATGTGTACAAATGGCTATGTATGTAATATGAATATGAATGTGATAAGACTATGCATATGAATGCGAATAAGAGCACAAGTATGGCACGAGTACTTTTGTGAGAAATGGAAAGAATCTAAGAAAAGCAAGTAAGTGCTATGACGGTGATATTATTGTCTTCCCTCCTATGCTATTTCATATGTTGATTCTTTATGTCTATCTATCGATGTTGATCATGCTTTACATATTCAGTACATTCTTCGTACTGACGTCCTTTTGTTTGTGGACGCTGCGTCATGCCCGCAGGTGCACAAGGAGACAGACTTGATCAGTAGCTGCTTATTCTGAGTTTGCATAGAGAGCTCCATTTCCTTCGGAGCCATATCTTTTGGGTACTGATTCTTTTGTGCATATAATTACGGGCATAGCGGGGTCTTGTCCCGCTCATGTGATGTGTCATACTATTCTTAGAGGCTCGTAGTCACGTGTATATGATTGGATATGTCCGGCCTTGTCGGCCTATGTTTTGTATATCATTTTGTCGGCCACGTTGGCCCATGTACATTGATGTGGCATAAATGCCAATTATGATATTATGGTAATGTCGTCCAATGAGACTACTTTGACGAACGGATAGAAATGTATGTCTAATTATGTGGCTCACCTAGATGTAAGTATAAGAGTAAGCTAAGAGGGTGCCCGGGTGGGCTAGCACCGGGTGCTCGTTGCGGCCCCCTAGTCGGGTCGTGACAATAGATACCAAATTTCATATACATAAAGACGGGCTACCAATATGTTGGGTTTAATGCCCTAGGATTTGAACTTCATGGATATCAAGAAACGGAGCATGGGGAAGAACATAGAGATTCCCACATGTAGATGGAAGTTCTACATACCTTAATTGCTCCAAAACTTGAATTAAAGACTTGAATTTTTGGAGAAGATTTCCTAAATCTTGATTCTTCAACCTTGAGATGGGTTTTCCTGAAAAACCCTAGATTAGGAAGAATGATTTCTTGTTTAGATTACAAGGATATGTATTAGAATTGAGTTGGAATAATTAGAGTGGACTTACCTTGGTGTTCTTGATGATGGAGGAGAGTAGGAGGTCGTTCTAGGGTTTGAAGGAATGAAAAATAATGAGCTGAACTGATATGGATGAATATATACTGTCCTGTGAAATTGCAGTTTACGTCCTGAACAGTGCTGGCCGTATTTTGAAATACGGGCCGTAAACTGAAATACGGGTCATATTTTGAAATACGGACTGCACTGCATCTCTTCAGTATAATGTCCATAACTCTTTGCACAGATGTCCGTTTGACCCCCATAATATACCGTTGGAAAGGTATTTCAATTCTCTACAACTTTCATCAAGGAAGTTTTTCCAAATTCCAAATAAGTTTTGAAATACGGACCGTAAATCGAAATACGGTCCGTATTTAACCATGTGACATCAAAATGTCAAATTCCAGAATGTTCAGAAATTCTTGGTTTCAGTTTACGATCACTGTTCATGGGCGTAAACTGAAATACGGTCACTGTTCATGGGCGTAAACCACCATCTTACAACTGAACAGAGAACTTCTAACTCTCACATTCTTTATCTACTTTTCTAAGTCTAGGATCATGATCAAAGTTTAAGTTAAAGGTACGGGGTGTTACAGAATTATTTGACAATGTTAAACCGTCATTCATAACTTTGTTTGATCTCTTTGAACCTAGTTCTTGGGATCTCCAGTCTACTAGGTAGAGTTACCACCATGATGACTTGTCCTAGGCCTTAACCCCATTCCCCTCGATGATCTTTCAACAGCCTCTCTAGATAGGCCTTTTGTTAGCGGATCCGATACGTTATCTCTTGACTTTACGTAGTCAATAGTGATAACACCACTAGAGAGTAGTTGTCTAACGGTATTGTGTCGCCGTCGAATGTGTTGTGATTTTCCGTTATACATAACGCTCCCTGCCCTACCTATTGCCGCTTGGCTAGCACAATGTATACATATAGGTGCCAAAGGTTTGGACCAAAATGGAATATCTTTCAAGAAATTTCGGAGCCATTCAGCTTCTTCACCGGCCTTGTCTAAAGCTATAAATTCAGATTCCATTATAGAGCGGGTGATGCATGTCTGTTTTGATGATTTCCAAGACACTGCTCCTCCACCAATGGTGAAAACATATCCACTCGTGGATTTAACTTCAGATGATCCGGTGATCCAGTTTGCATCACTATATCCCTCAATTACTGCGGGATATTTATTATAATGCAAAGCATAGTTTTGGGTGTGTTTCAAATACCCCAAGACTAGTTTTGTTGCCATCCAATGAGTTTGATTGGGATTACCCGTGAATCGACTTAGCTTGCTAATAGCACATGCTATATCTGGTCGTGTACAATTCATAATTTACATCAAACTTCCCAAAACTCGTGCATAGTCCAATTGTGAGTCACTTTCACCTTCATTCTTTTGAAGTGCAAAACTTATATCAATTGGAGTCTTTGCAATATTGAAATTTAAATACTTGAACTTGTCAAGTACCCTTTCAATATAATGTGATTGTGATAATGCTAGACCTTGTGGAGTTTTATGGATCCTAATTCCTAAGATCAAATCAACAACTCCTAAGTCTTTCATGTCAAATTTGCTAGCAAGCATACGCTTCGTAGCATTTACATCGGCAATATCTCTGCTCATTATCAACATGTCATCAACATATAAACAAACAATGACTTTATGATTTGGAGTATTTTTAATGTAAACACATTTGTCACACTCATTAATCTTGAATCCATTTGCCAATATTGTTTGGTCAAATTTAGCATGCCATTGTTTGGGTGCTTGTTTAAGTCCATAAAGTGACTTAACAAGTTTGCACACTTTCCTTTCTTTACCAGGAACCACAAAACCCTCAGGGTGTTCCATGTAAATTTCTTCCTCCAATTCTCCATTTAAGAAAGCTGTCTTGACATCCATTTGATGGATTTCAAGACCATATACGGCTGCCAGTGCCACTAACACCCGAATAGATGTTATCCTTGTTACCGGCGAATATGTGTCAAAGTAATCAAGGCCTTCTTTTTTTCTATAACCTTTGACCACAAGTCTTGCCTTATATTTGTCAATAATGCCATCAGCTTTCATTTTCCTTTTAAAGATCCATTCTTATCCTAAAGGTTTATTTCCAGGAGGAAGATCAACCAATTCCCATGTATGGTTGTTTAAAATTGATTCAATCTCACTATTGACTGCCTTTTTCCAAAATGCTGAATCAGAAGAAGACATTGCTGCTTTAAATGTTTGAGGCTCATTTTCAAGCAAGAATGTCACAAAATCTGGTCCAAAGGAAGTAGATGTCCTTTGACGTTTGCTACGCCTTGGGTCCTCTTCACTTGGTTTACTTTCCTTTGGTTCTTCCCGCGGCCGTTTAGATCTTTCACTTGACTACTCACATTCAGTTTTATACGGATAAATGTTTTCAAAGAATTCAACATTATCTGATTCAATTACCGTATTAACATGAATTTCGGGATTGTCTGATTTGTGAACCAAAAACCAACAAGCTTGTCTGTTTGTAGCATAGCCAATAAACACACAATCCACAGTTTTTGGTCCGATTTTTACCCTTTTGGGCAAAGGAACTTGGACCTTTGCTAAACACCCCCATACTTTGAAATATTTCAAGTTGGGTTTTCTTCCTTTCCATTGTTCATATGGAATAGATTGTGTTTTGCTGTGGGGCACCCTGTTGAGTATTCGATTAGCTGTAAGGATAGCTTCCCCCCACAAGCTCTGCGGTAAATCGGAACTTATTAATAAAGCATTCGTCATTTCCTTTAATGTTCGATTTTTCCTTTCCGCAATTCCATTTGATTGTGGTGTGTAGGGGGCAGTAGTTTGATGAATAATTCCATATTCTAAACATATCTCTGCAAAAGGAGATTCGTATCCTCCACCCCTATCACTTCTAATCATTTTTATCTTTTTATTCAATTGATTTTCCACTTCGTTCTTGTATTACTTAAATGCATAAATTGATTCATCCTTACTATTGAGCAAATACACATAACAATATCGAGTGCAATCATCAATAAAAGTTATAAAATACTTTTTCCCACCGTGAGATGGTATTGACTTCATATCACATATATTTGTGTGGATTAAGTCTAAAGGATTTGAACTCCTATCAATAGACTTATATGGATGTTTAACAGACTTAGATTCAACACAGATTTCACATTTTGATTTATTACACTCGAACTTAGGCAATACTTCTAAATTAATCAATTTTCGCAAGGTTTTGTAGTTGACATGTCCTAAACGAACATGCCATAAATAATTTGACTCCAATAAGTAAGACGAAGCTGAATTCTTATTAATACTGTCATCAACCATTACATTGAGTTTGAAAAAGCCCTCGGTGAGGTAGCCCTTTCCTATGAACATATCATTCTTACAATTTTTTCACTAACTAGCACGCACTTAAACCCGTTTTTGACGAGTAGTCCGGCTGAAACTAAATTCTTCCTAATTGTTGGAACGTGCAGAACGTTGTTGAGAGTCAGCACCTTGCCGGAAGTCATCTTCAAAAGTATCTTCCCATATCTTTCAACCTTGGCTGTTGCAGTATTTCCCATAAACAGTTCCTCTTCGGGTCCAGCGGGAGCGTAGGTTGCAAATGCTTCTTCTACAGCGCAAACATGTCGAGTGGCACCAGAATCAAGCCACCACTCCTTTGGGTTTCCAACCAAATTGCACTCCGATAGCATTGCACACAGATCATCCATGTCATCATTCTTCTCTACCATATTGGCTTGTCCCTTGTTCTTGTCCTTTTTCGGGAGACGACAAAATGGGGCTTTGTGGCCAGTTTTTCCACAATTATAGCAATTGCCCTTGAATTTTTTCTTGTTCTGCTCCTTACTCTTTCCAAAAGGTTTCTTCCTTTTCTTATTCTTTGGAGCAGCTTCTTCAACGATGTTCACTCCCATAATCGTTGAGTTTCCACGCGACTTCTTTTTAGCAACTTTATTATCTTCCTCAATCTTCAAGCGAATCACAAGATCTTCCAGCGACATTTCCTTACGCTTGTGTTTCAAATAGTTCTTGAAGTCTCTCCATGAAGGAGGCAACTTCTCAATCACAACAGCCACTTGAAATGCCTCGTTGATCACCATACCTTTAGCAATAAGGTCATGGATAAGGACTTGGAGTTCTTGAACTTGGGTTCCAACAGTTTTACTGTTTGTCATCTTGTAGTCAAGAAACTTGGCAACCACGAATTTTTTCAAGCATGCATCTTCAGTTTTATACTTCTTTTCGAGTGCAAGCCATAATTCTTTTGAAGTTTTGGCAGAACTGTAGACATTGTACAGATCATCATCTAGTGCACTAAGGATGTATCCTTTGCACAAAAAATCTGCATGCTTCTAAGCCTCAATAATCATAAAGCGCTGGTTTTCAGGCATTCCTTCTTCAACAGGAGAATTTTCATTTGTGAACTTCTGCATGCCTAATCAGCCAGAAGAACATTCTTTGCTGCCATCATTTGAAGTTGATACCAGAAAACTTCCCTGGTTTCTCTGCCGGTGCCATCGCGTGTGCAGCAATTGGACGGTTTGACGATGCAACATTTGTCGGCCCAACAGTCACGCCAACAGTAGTACCAGCAGTCGCACCAACAGTTGCAGTTCCATTAGGAGCATTAACATCAATTTCTGTTTCCATTCTTCACTGTCAATAATTGACAAACTGTTTAATAAATGGTAAATGAAACAGAACAGTAAACAGAGAAGATATTTTTTTTCCACTGATTCAGAATTTGTTTCACGATGAAGTTTTTATGTTTTTCAAATCGCGTCACTGTTATGGACTTTAATAATCTAACGAAGATGTTTTTCAAGTTGGACTAGAAAAATTCCAACGGAATAGAAAACCAGAAGGTTTTAGTCTCCAAAATAGAATACAGATTAAAATATATAAACAATCATTTCCTTAAGGTTGTTATTAAATTTGTATTGCAACAAATACTTTGAAACAGTAACAGGAAAAACAGAAACTGGACAGATTCTGCCAACTAAAAAAACGAAATTAGCAGAAACTGAAAAATACTATGAACAGTATGTTAAATTGTATGGAAAAATGAAATCGAGCCCACTGAATTCACAGTGTGTCCTTAAGGAAATTTCCCCCCTCTATGTACCCGAGATATTGAAATCTTTCTTCCCAGGATAGAACGATTTACTCACCAAAATAGCGGTGCAGCAAATTCTGATGACTACGAACCACTCGAAGGCAGTATATCACACGAAAGTTTTTAAGAAGTGCAGAGAAGAAAGAAGAAGAATATCAGAAGATTTCGTAAGTAAAAATTCTGAGGATCAACAGAAATATATAGCCTGTTTGGGAAAAGGTTTGCAACTTTTCAGAAAGGTTTGCAAACGGGTTGGGTCGCGGGTCAGGATCTTTAATTAATTAATTAATTAAAGGAAATTTGATCCAAAAAGATTATCAATCAAATCATTTGATTTGATTCAAATCCGAAGTCGAGCCGAGTGACAACGATGACGCGAGAGGAGACCCTCTTCTTGACCCTTTAGCAACACAAATGAGTGCTTCTACTTTTAAGTAGGAGAACTTTCTTTCCACCACCTATGAGGGACAAATGCTTATTTCATAAAGTAAGAGGGAACAACTCATTTTTCTCTCCACTTTTTTTTCCTCCATTTTCCATTCAACCTATCAATTAAATCCAACAGAACCATCAGTATTGAGCTTGAAGAGATCCCATTCTATGATGATGTCATTTCTTGTTGGGCCCTTTAGTCAACATATCCAATCAATCTTATGATGAAAAAGTTCTACTTACATGCAGGTAATCAAGGTTTTAGAACTCAATTCTTTTACTTTTTCCGCCCATCATAGAAACTGACAAAACAACTCTAAGATCAACAGTTTTAAGTTTAAACAAGAATTTTTTTCAAAACAAACAACAAAATGCTTGTTGAAGTAAATACTTCATTGTGCAATATAACAATTGGCACAAAAAACTCCCTCCCCTAAATAAAAACATAATAAAAAAAAGGAGCAGTTCAACTTTGTGAATAAAGTAAGCCAATGGATCAGACAAATAAAACAGGAATAGGCGTATTTAAAAAATTGTTTCCAACTTATATGCAAATATTATTTTCTATTTCTTTTTCTGGTTTCTTAATTACTAAAAGAACATCATTTTATCCACCGGAGGCAAAACTTGTTAAAGAGTAAACAACATGTATTTTTGGTAAACTTACCATATCCATGTTTAATTGTTTGGTTCAACAGAAAGTGCATATACCATCGCAGCTAAATAGTAGGATGTCTTAGTTTTTTCTTGGCATGCACATGGATAATATAAGAGTTTAAAATGTTCACTAATTAGTTTTAAAGTATAGAATATGTAAGGTCACCTTTTGTTTCCGAGTTTGATTAGAACTTTGATCATTAAAAAGTGTCTAGAAGTTTGGTATACTAAAGTTACACATCATAAAGATGCACACTCTGGACTTATCATCTAGAGTTGTGAAAGAGACTTCTAATTTTTCTGTTTCTTTAACTAGGCGTTTGTAAATACAACATATACACTAAGTTTTTTTTTTTTTCAATAACGTTGCTATCATATATAATACTGAAATAGAGTACTCCCTCCGTTCACTTTTACTTGTCCACCATGCTAGAAATACATTTTCAAAGAGATCGGTAAAAATCGATGGCTAATACAATGTATCTATTTTGTTGTGTTCAAAGGGTTTATTTACCATTTTGTATTATTTTTTAATTGAATTAACTCACAAATATACAAATCCATGTAGAGATTAAATTAATTTTGAAGGGTAAAAGGCCGTTTAATTTTTTACGGGCATATTGGCCATTCAAATTTTACTTTGAGTCTTCCCACTTATATATATTGTGGAGCCGCATTATTTTTTATTTGAGGTCATTGTATATAGAAATTCATTAACTTCAAATTATGAATTCGCCGATGATACGCTTTACCCAGATAAGTGGGATTTCTCGGACCGAACCCAAATTAATCAGGCCTTAAAGCGAGTAACCGACAAGAAAAATATCATTCACTACTAAAAATTAGGAATTAGCGATAGACAAATTCTATAATTAAGCAGCAAAATTCGTCGCTAATTCTATTAGCTACGAGTAATTTAACGACGTATTATTGTATTAACGATAAAGTTCGTATTTAATTCAATTTTTTTTTTTTATAGTGACGCCTTCACTACTTGATGAAAAAAGAATGACAAGAAAAGGAAATAGCACCTTCATTATGTTATGTTTGGGGATCGAACTTAACAAATTGGATCTCATATCATTTTTTTCTCAATCAGATTTAGCACTAGTCTAGATCTAAAGGTGCATTCAACATTTAAACTTGATGTGTTCAACTTTTGGATTTTCAGCATTGAATTCATTCCGCTTTTGAAAATTCGGGTTTGAAATTTAATATTTATTAAAATTCACCGCATGCATCCTATACTCGGTATCGGAAATATTGGATGCATTGAACCCGTTAGTTACATGAATGTTACATTCGCCAAATAGATCTAACTCAGGTCACATAACATATTTCTTAATATAAAACCACAAAATCAGGTTAAACTTTATTCCTGACTACACAAATCAAAGTAGGATCCAAACACAAAATTCCATCAGATTTGGGCTCGTTCTCTATCAAATGTTGTTATCGAATATTGGATCCTACATTATACTTCGTGTCCAATTTGTCTTGACTCTTGTGTGAGACTGAAAAGACATCTTTGTTCTTCAATCATGTGAATGAATGTTTGTACCACGCCTCGAGCCCTTCACAAATCTACCTGATGAATGACGCAACCTATCTTGTTTTATTACATTAATTTTCTTCTTCGTGTTACAAGTTTTTTTTTTCCAGTTAGTATAATGTTTTTGCGACAACTGAAAACTTATACTGCTTGCGTACTGCTGACACCAAATGAAACAGAATAAAAGATTACACTTTTAAGTTTAATAGAGTATTATTTTTATTTTGCAGTAATTTTCGATAACTAATAACAACTTGAACTAAAGTATGAAGAAATTTTTGTTAGCATCCGCGACAGTAGATATTTTGATTGATTCTTACCATAACCAGAAATCATCACACCAAGTTCAAATTTTGATTGATTCTTCCCACTACTGCTAGTCCAAGAGTCCACTTTTTCAACTAATTAGATTCAATTTATTCCATCAAATTCAGTTGAATTTGCAGTTACATGATACCTCATCTGACCCCGAAGAGACTTCCCACACGGATACTTCTCGTTACACAACTTGCACACAAAATTTAAAACTCGGTCGTCTTCCATTGAGTAACTTGCCATATATTAACCAAATCAAAATTCAAAGAAACCAAGTAGTTAAAAATGAAGATCCCCACTGTCCTTTAGTGAAAATTTTGACTCCCTAATGAGAGAAACCCACAAATAAAAAAGGCAGAATCCAAGATCAAAGGAAAGAAAGAAGAGAACAAAACTTTGAAAAAGCTTATAAATCGCGATTATGGGGTCGGCCTATAGGTCAAGTAATACAAATGGCACTGAACTGTGGTTAAGTATGACAGTTTTTAGGAAGTAAAAGATTAGACCCATAGAACAAAAATGGCGACTCTGAATTCCATATCCATGTAATCTGTTTCTCACACTGAATAATTGAAAGGTTAGAACAAGTTGGACCGAGCACTATCATTATCAAAAATAAAGGATTTGTGACATCTTGAGAAAAGTATTATTCTAAAATATGGGATATAATCTTAATTACACGAAGCATATTCATTTGAAAAATCATACCATCTAATATTCTTTGAACATCAAATTAGACAAGCATATTTTTACACTATTTTTTATCCATATTTACTCTTTCGCCCTTAAAATTCATATCCATTTTCTTTCTGGCCCTAAAATCAAATCTATGCATTGTTTCATACTCCTTTGTCCCAAAATAAGTGACACGCCCATTAAAATATCAATAAATACAATGTGAAGTTTACTAAACTATCCCTAGTTATTAGATGTCTTTTGAGAATTGAGCAATACTAAGGAGTAAGGAGGACTGCTTTTTTAATACTAAGGACATAATTGAAAACACTTATCAATTTTGTCATAAATTCCTAAGATGACATTTATTTTGGGATATATATATATATTTTTTTACTAAGGTAACATTTATTTTGAGACAGAGGAGTATCTATTAAGCGTTATATATACTTCTTTCTGTACTTAGTTATGGAATAGATGCTTTTTATGTGGATCTGTCGCTTAGATCTCTTGGAATGTGTGGAAAATTTAAATGAGTTTGATTAAAACATATGTCGAGAGTATTTAGTTGGATTAAGATTTGATTAGGAAAATTCGAACCACAAGGAACAACAAAAATGTTGCTCGTGCTAATGTAAATGCGATCACACCAGTTCATTAACGCTAGAAATCTTAGCACGTTTCACACACACATATAGTCAAAAATGATATGTTTAATCAGTCAAACTCATTAAATATAGGCTGGATTCGCCTCTGCGACACTGGCACAACTTTAAAGGGTATGTGGGGAACGCAATTGCAGCCCATGCCTTCCCAATTGACGGATGGGATCCCTTTCAGTACAAATTGTTCAATGCACTCGTTAATTAAAGCCATATGTATGTCAGAAAAGAAAATTAAAAGGCTAGGTTTCATCCTCTTGCACATATTGCGTGGCTTCACACGTTTTTTTTTTTTTTTTTTTTTTTAATGACATGAGTACTCACACTTTCTATCTTTCGGGTGCGCACAGGATAAACTCAGCTCCTGTGCAATAGCCTCCAAACCACACAAGAGAAGTAATCCGCACAAGGCAAATCCCGTGCGACAAGCTCGACCCAGAAGGCAAATCCCCTACAGTCGTAAACAGGGAGTTTCGAACCTAAGACTCCATTGTGAAAGCCCCATGTTCGACCAACTTAGCAACCCTTACGGGTAGTTCACATGTTCTTATTACTCCTTCCTTTGTGTCAAAAATAAATGTTACTTTAACTAATTCAGTTTAGAAAATCAAGAGATACTTTATCATTTCATATCTATTTTACCCTTTATTAATTATTGAGCTGAAAACTTCAAAAAATTGTTAGTGGCCGCACAACTTTTAAAATATGTTTGATTGATTTCAATTCTTAGACGATTTAACAATAATTGATTAATAGTGAATTCAGTTATTATTGTATATTAACTTAAAATCATTATAGAAATTCATAAATTTTAAATCTTGGATCTACCTCGGGAGAGCTTTTGTTTGATTGGAGCCATCAGTTGCTGCCCCATATATGAAAGACTTCTCTTCTACTCCCTTCATTCAAAAAATAAATGAATTTTTGGGATATGACACACTCCTTAAGAAAGTTAATTGAAGATATTAATTAAAGGATAATTTGTCAAAATTAACCTTTTGCGTCTTTTCAAAATTTTCTTAACACAAGAGATAGTCAATGTTGGAATTTTTGAAAGACTCATTAATGAGAAGGATAATTTTGAAAGAATTTAATTAATACATTTTTTGACTTCGAAAAATTCATTCATTTTGAACTAAAAAAAACTACGATAAATGTTGGGATCAAAATAATCATGGCGTCATGGGGAAGCTTACAATTGCAATCCTTGAACTACGATAAATCAGATGACAAAGAAACTATATTAAAAGAGGTATAATATATTGATATGGTTTGACCAACTGACCTACGTATTAGAAACTAATTAAAAAATATAAAACTATTGGGAGAACATCTCCCCCTAAACAAGACTCATTAAACGACTACATTGTGGATGCTATTGTGTTCTCTCGTTGTGGGAAGGAGGTCTTCAATTTATAGATCTCCAAAACTTAAGGGTTACTCAAATATGAAAAATTTATATTTTCCTTTTGGAAAAAATAAAATCAATTATGATAAACTTTTTGTCCTTCCTTCAAAAAAAGGTAAAATCTAAATATGATAAGAAAATCAGGATAAATCCCTAACAATGATTTCATTTATATTAAAATGGATGGAGAATTAAATTCTTATTGCATTTGCTTACACAAAGTATAGTGTCGTTGGAAAAAAAAGTTATCTTTCGGTAACATAAGAAAAAGGGTCTCGGCGAATGTAACTTGCACAGGAATTATTATTTACCTAAGGAGTTTGCCCAGAGCAAACCTTTAAAAAAATAAAAAGAATGCTGTAACAACTTGATGATAGTAAGAAGTAGGCCTGTGCACAGTTTGGTTCGATTCGATTTTGGCCATCATCAATTTAAAATTTTGAATTTCGGTTTTCTGAAATTTTCAACCCAACTCGATCCATTCTAGGTCCAATTCGATTTGATTTTTGATTACTACGATTCGTTACACAAATCAAATAAATCGATTTGTTCGGTTTCGCCATTTAAACAACAACTACTTATGAAATAAACATAACCAGTAATCATGAAATAACAATAACCACCAGATGTTGCAACCTACTTATGGACAACTCACTGAGAATGGGAGAGACATGTTACGGCTAAGGATTGAATGAAAGGCGAAAAATTATTAGGGCTAGTCGGGCTGGAATATATATATATATATATATATATATATATATATACGGTATATCTAATTCGGTTTGTTAGGTCGGTTCGGTTTGAACTTATATCAAATCGGAATCGAACCGGGAATTTGATATTTCACACTAAACAATTCGTAAACCAAACTGAAATTTGAAAATCGAATTGAATTGAATCGAATTTGTCAAATCGGGTCGGAATTTCGAATCATCCATACTGTGCACAGGCCTACTAAGAAGTATGAACTGAGTTTTATAAATAATACTCCATTTTAATTTGTTTGTCTTAGTTTGACTGAGAATGATTTTTTTTTTTTTAAACTCTTAAATCTTGTGATATTAAATTAAAGATATGCATGTATAATCCGGGGCGGATCTATGTTGACAGGGGCGGATGCAGTAAGAAGACAGGGTGTTCACCTGAACACCCTGAACAAAAAATTACAGTATATATTTAGGGTATATTTTCTGTGTTCATGTACATATATTAACTTTTGAACACCCTGAACATATATTACAGTGTATATTTAGGTCTAGTTATTTTTCCGAACACCCTGAGTGAAAATCCTGGATCCGCCACTGTATGTTGATGGTTGAGGGTGGCACGACACTTGGTCGTTTCGGTTGAAAGTTTGTGTATATATGTATATGTGTAAGAGAAATATAAATATTAAATGGAGACTCAACAAAAAACCAACAATAGACTCTTTGCTATTTACAAATTTGATGAAAAATATTATTTATTGCTTTTCTTATGTAAATATTGAGACCGCTTATTTAAACTATTGCGTACGTGCACTACTGTTCATATGTTATGCTACTGTTCGTAGCGGTGTGGCACCCGAAACTTCTAAATTCTGGATCCGCCTTTATGTATAATATATTAAAATGACAATTAATCATGTGGTCTTAAATATATCAGGAAACTTGGAATGAAATAGTTGTCAAATTAAAAAAGAGAAATATGCCCGGCATGATTCCCACGAGATTAAAGTGAGAAAATGTTCAACGAATTAACTATAGTAGACCAATTTGTAGCTGAGATTGGGTCACAAGATGGACCTAAATTTAAGAGCAATTGAATGTGTATAAAGACCAAAAAAAAAAGGACATTTTTGTCAAGACAAATAAAAAAATAAATTAAAATAGCATTCAGATTTAGGTAATTTTAAATCTCTTCAGAACTACACTTAAAAAGCAATGATTGAATAGTGGTCTCATAGAAACAGAGCAAATCCACGAGTTATAAATAAGAGAATCGCATAGTCATTCATATAGAATTAAACAAGTGAGCTAGGGAAAAAGAAAGATGTGGTGCATGAGAGATACACGAAGAGATAACACTGGCATTTCCCCTTATATATTCCTCCTCCTGAAAACTCTTTAACTAAGAGTTGCATAAAAATGGCAAGCGAAGGTATGAAGGAGACGTTGTTGAATAAGAAAGAGCAATACTATTACGAGAATTGTCCGGGTTGTAAGGTGGAACTCCACAAGGCATCCCAAACTGGTTTGCCCATTAAGGAGCTTTTCACCATGTGGTTTATTGTGCTTGGCACAGGTAAATTATCCATCGATTACTATTTCATTGTCACACTAAAAACTTACTACTATTAGTGTTCTATATTTGCAGCAAATTATACTAATTTATGAAGATAAGTCATAACATAAAGTGTGATCGTGTGTTGATTATGAAATTATGATTTAGTGATAAAAGTATTGGATTGATTAAATATAGGACGTGAGTAAGTTTTTTTCTTTTTTTTTTAAGCGGTTTCTGTATCATCTTCGTTTAATTTCTTAGTGATACCATGTTTCGCGGTGAACATAAAAAAAGAAGAAAATGGCCAAATCTTAAGTACGCCTTAATATGTGCTCTTGTGTCTTCTTTTTTCGAATTTCTTCTTATTGGAAATTTGGTTCTATGTGGTGGAGAAGTAAGCAGCAGTTTTCCTATCATCATTTCTCGTAATTTAACATTAATCTTCTCATTAATTATCGTACTCTTAACGGCATTATTAGTACTCCATCCGTCTCAAAATAAGTGTCGCCTTAGCAAAATTACGAAATCAATAAATATAATGTGGAGTTTACTAAACCACCTTATATTTTTTGAGAATTGAGTAATATTGAAAACACTTGCCAATTTTTTACTTGAATTCCTAAGATGACTCTTATTTTAGAATAATTTTTTTTAACATTTATTTTGAGACGGAGGGAGTAACTTTTAAGATGAGTATATGATATTCCCTTCTAAATGAAAAGTGAAAACTTCTTATCTGATTAGCATCACTTTGCAAGTAACATTGGATTTCAAAGATTTATTAATTGCTCATTCTAACTATTTTCTTTTGATAAAGGTAACCAAAAAACAAAAAGATGGCTAAATACAAATGGCCCTTTCTAGAAAGGTTTTTGGAAGCTTTTCTAACCAAATCGTCTGCTTAAGTTTAAAACATACTACCCCAAAAGTCAACGGAAACGATTTTTCAGAGATTACAAAAGCAACCTAAAAAGTGTGTACGTACACCATCATTTTAGCTTCTGGTGCTTGTTTTATTTAGTTGGTCTAGTCAGTACTGTGTGTCGTTTTCCTTTTTGTTAATATACATTATCTTTAGAAATTTACAATTATTTCCTTAAAATTTTATGGTATAACTCAACCATATATCTTTTTGATGTATACATATAATTACTATTGGTGTACATGTGCAATTAAGATCTCAGACTAATGAGTATTTTTCGTTATGCCTCTATTGTAAATCGTTTGTTACAAGTGAGGGTAAATAAATATATGAAAGCCAAATTTTAGAAAAAATAAAATTATGTTAAAATGAATGGGAGTTGTAGGATTATAATTGTCTCCTTTTCATTGGTCACTCGTGAAGATAAATTTGAACTATTTTTTGTGACACATCACGATTAACGTGGATCAAATTGAAATGCTTGTTGCGTAGGCGAATTTCCTTCAACTTTATCCCATATGATATGATGGTCGCACTAACCAATTCTAAGATCACTTGGCCATAAAATTGATTGGATAATCATTCAGAATTATGACGTATGTTTTTATTTTTATTTTTAAAACACGACTCTTTTTTCTTATGATAGAATAACATAAAGAAACCTACATCTGATTTGGGATTATAATTCTATTTATAGTTGTACACAACTTTTTCTTATTTTTAGCATATTATAAGGATATGTACACATAAATTTCCATATTTTATTAGGTGAATCGTCATTAAATTGTCATATAGTCGTTTGCAAAATTTATTGTATTTTCAATTTCGTAACATAGAATATCTTATCATTTCACCCTATTGAGATAATAAATGAGAATCAGTATGTTGTAAATTTATACTTTGATCCGGTAAAACAAATTAGCCAATCTACAAAATTTGACATTTTATTACAATATATAATAAAAAGTTGAAGGTACATGAAAAAAGTTCATTTACCTTTGATTATTACAAACAAGTTTAAAATTTAATTTGCTCTCTTGATATTTGAAACCGAAAAATTTCACAAGTCATATTTTTTTCAAATGTCAAATTTACCTCTGTACTATTTGTAATTAAGCAATTTTATTTTTGTTAAACTCTGAATCTAATATTGCTCATGTCGTGAGGAATTTTTTCTTTTCCCCCGTGATTTCCTAATAAAGTTCCAAACTGAGACTAATTTTAAAGCATAAAAAGCTGGAAAATTAGATTTTTATCGTAAAAATTGGCTATGTCGATTCCACCATTGCAGGTGGGAGTTCATCAATGGTAAGAACAAATATGAGACGTAATTACTAAGGGCAAGAGTATAAAATAGATAAAAAATGAAATATTAGGTAAAATTAAGCAATTTTGAATAGTGTAGAGATAAATTTGAAGTTTGAACCCGCAAGGGTGGCTCAGTTAGTTGAGCATGAGACTTTTATAATGGAGGTTTCAGATTCGAAACCCCCTACCTACGACAGCAGAGGATTTGCCTTCTGGGTCGAACTCGTAACACGGGGCTTGCCTAGTACCGTTATCTCTCCTGTGTGATTTGCGAGGTATTGCACAGGAGTTGGGTTTACCCTATGCGCATCCGAAGGATAGCGGCTGCGAATTCTCATGTCATAATTATTTTTTTTGAAGTTTGAACCTTTCCAACCCCCTGTAATTCTGAAACTATACTAGTACCTTGTTTCAAATGGACAAATGAATCATAAATGTTTTAGTGAGTGCAAGGTCAATCAAATGGCTGATGCTTTGTTACCACAGCAAAGAATCACCATGATCATATTACGTTTTTGAAGCTTCATGTGTAAAGTCTATATGAGCTTTTCAATTTTTTTTCTTCGTACGATGAAGTCCTAGATTTGCTTCATTTCTGTAGACATCTGGGGCGAATTTATTATGTGTTTTATGGGCACGTGAACCCGTAGTCTTTCCGCAAAACTAGATATTTTGTATACATATTTTTTAGAATGGATCTAATACATGCTATAAAAAGATTTAACGGTGTACTCGGTTGAAAGCTAAGTTATTTGTCTAGAAGATCAAGTATCAATTCTCAATTCGCCTTTGGCTGTAGACTATTAGAGGATTTTACATTTGATTTTATCTGTTGATATTCAGTCTGATGAGTCTTTTTTCCTTTTTGTTTCATGGATTCAACTCTGATCAGCACTTCCAATATCATCTCTCTTTCCATTCCTTTATTTCATGGTAACATCTCTCAACTCTTTGGTCTGTCGTTTTAGTTCAAGTTTTCCATAATACACATGATTAATTGCAAGTCTGCAACCCAGTTTTATTTTTATTTGGATACGGTCAGTCAGTTTTAAAGACAAACATACAGATTATATCAGCCTCATAGTCCTAAGAATATGGTCTCTTCACAACTCACTGGAGCTTTTGCTGATAAGTTTTAGCTTTGAGTACAATCATTTAATGTCGTTGAATAGATTTTTGCTCTACAATCCCTGGTCCTTCTTAAAATGTTGGCTTGGCTTGATTTGATTGATATTGTTAAGCTTATGTCATCTCCTAGACGATCCGTTACCTCAGTTAACTTAAGCATGTAAATCACATTTCACTTACGCATTCTGCATATTTTCGGAATTCTGACAAAAGTTATGCACTAGTGGAATTTTTCAGCCAAAAATCGCACATTTTTTGAAAAGACACCCATTCTACAACCCCTGGTCTTTCTTCCAGTTTTGATTTGTCTTTGTAAACGAACTAGATGTTTGACCCATGAATTTCCATTTAACTCAAAGGTTTTTACATCCTTGCACTCCGCCTTGCAAGAGCTTTACTGGTTTTGAATGTTAAGAGTTTTAATTAAGAGTAATGTAATTGTTAACATGTTTAACAGAGAAATCTAAATTTGGAACCTCTGCCCTTGAACCTTGTCGATTCTGCTTCTTGTAATTACTGTCCTTTGTTCTTTTTTGGATTGCCTGCATAGCTATACTTTTTAACTACCGTTATTTCCATTCAACAGTAAAAATCTGATACTAAGCTTGAAATCTTAGGTTTTTCGGAAGTACCACATTTTGCATGTATACAACTTGTCACACGGAGCATGACCCTTCTTCTTGTGAAGATAATATTCATGCTATATTGTGACAACCCATTGACTTACTAATTTTGGTTCATGCTAAAGATAAGGGACTTTCACATTGCCAAGAGAGAGGAAGATATTGGTTCCTATGCAGGTTATGTAGGTAAGCTTATTTCATGCCATGATTTGTATCTTGATATATATTCACATAGAGTTCTGTCAATAATGCTTATACATTTCCTTAAATACTGAAGGTTCCGCATTTATGTTTGGAAGAGCTTTAACATCTGCCTTTTGGGGAGTCGTGGCCGACCGATACGGCCGAAAACCAGTTATAATTTTCGGTACTTTTATAGTGTATGTCTAATCTTTATGGAAAAATACTTTTAGACTTCATTCATCTCAATGCCAATAAGTTTATACTTTTTGCTTTAATTTGGCTTCAGGGTTGTTTTCAATACTCTTTTTGGTCTTAGTATCAACTTTTGGATGGCCGTCATAACAAGATTTCTTCTCGGTAGTTTAAATGGTTTGCTTGGACCAATAAAGGTATATATCAGTTTAGTACCACCATACGATTCAGTACTGCATTCTTAGCTATTCTAAGTCTGTTGATATACTTACCTTCCATGTTTAGGCATATGCTGCCGAAATTTTTCGTGAAGAATATCAAGCACTAGGAATGTCAACGGTAATATGTCCTTACTTCTCAGTAATGCAAATGACTCATAACATATGGCAGAATTATACATAATCTAAGAGCGACAGAAGAAGTGGCAATAACGCATTTCTGAATGACCATTTACATGGTGGATTTTGTTGATTTTATTTTATTTTTTTCTTATATGTTTGAATCATTCAGATTAGTACAGCATGGGGCATTGGATTGGTTATTGGCCCAGCTTTAGGAGGCTTTCTTGCACAGGTACTTTCTTGCTTAGCCATATACCTTTTGTATTCCTTCCTTTTGCTAGGGTAAGAGAGTTAGTCGCCTTGTGACATAATTGTAAGATGTATCTTTTTGAATGTAGAAAAATTTCTTCACCTAGAATTCATCACGTTTCTATTTTTAGTATTCTCTGCAAATCTTAGCAAGAGAATTGAGGAAATTTCAATTTCCTTTAGCTTTAATACAACACACATGGTTGTTCTCTAAATGTTCGTATTTTCCCTAGCCTGCAGAGAAATATCCAGCCATATTCTCAAAGGATTCTATATTTGGGAGGTATTTTTCCCTCTTGCTTTTCATGATTATACATCTTCGTCTGTTGCTTGAAGTGCTCCTTGGCTCCAACATTTGACATTTTTCTGCAGATTTCCCTACTTCTTGCCTTGCCTATGCATATCAATCTTTTCCTTGGTCGTGGCTATTGGTTCATTTTGGCTGCCGGTAAATCTACATGATTATGTTAATTCCTTCTCAAGACACACACTGTTTCTGTCAAATCTTGTTCCCTTCCAGTTTACAACTAAAGAATTAGTATTTCACCTCCTGAGAAAAAATGAATTTTGCGCAACTGTTTTTAATGGATAATGATTATGTATATCGTTTCAGATATCCATATTACTTTATTGTTGCAATGTTGCTGAGAGTGAGATTTGTCTTGCCATCTTTTTCCTTTTAATCCTTCCGAGTTGTTTTCAAATTTTGGTCCACTAGTTGATGCAGGACGGGGTAGGGGCAGTTCTAATTGCACTTTAAACTGAATTCTAGAAAGATTGAGGTTTTTCCTTTTCTTTGTTCCTTGTTGGAGTTGAGGTCAAACAACTTGTTGTGAGAGGAAAACTAAGCCTTAATTGGGGAAGCTGAGGATTAAGTGGGAAGTTTGTTGCCTTTACATATTTGGCACCATATTGTGTAGGAGACAGAGTTGCTTTAATAGGGTTCATTCCTGGTGTTTTGAGGTTGAAGGAACTCTAATTATTATGGATTCAATTCTTCATATTACCTACAAATACTTGTTTCTCGAACCACATTAATCCGTGCGTCTTTCTCTCTTTTCCTTTCCATATTGCTTTGTCCCCTATTTTCTCTGGTTTCACAGGTTTAGTTGAACTGGAAGATTACAGAATTTCATTCCTGCAGCTCATGAATTGCAGGAAACATTACATAACCATGATTCAGAAATACTGCCTCAAGATTCTTACAAGTCTCTGGAGGCTGCATCAGATACAAAAGAAGGAAATGAATCAACCTCAAAAGAAAACCTTTTTAAGAACTGGCCATTGATGTCATCTATCATAATATACTGTGTCTTCGCTCTTCATGATATGGCTTACTCAGAGGTATACCATATGCATCTCTCTGGTTTGACATCTAGTTGATTGAAAGTTGTGACAGCAATTACTTTGTTGAAACAACTTTCTTTCGTCCTTAGGAATATCAATTTTAGTTTACGTTTTAACTTGATATCTACTCAATTGCTTTCTATTGCATGGTAACTACGGACGTAAATGTGTCCTCTCATCAACAACAAAACAACTTTCGTTTTTAGAATTCTGCATATGTGCCTTCTTCATACAAATCCTAAACTCATTGGTGATCAGAAGCTGAATATATATGTTATTTGTTGCTGATCCCGAGGGTATAGGAGCAACAACAATGGATACTGTTCCATTACCAATTTTCAGCCTGCCTTTTGTTGTAATCTATTGCCTTCTTGGTATCTTTGAAAGTAGAAGCGCTAAATTCTCACATTCAACTTTTATCTGTTGAAGTTTCCAACTACCTAGTTCTGTGTAGTCATTGTCTGATTTCTTCGTATATTAGTAGCATCTTTAGGGGTATACGATGAATGGGAAACTTAAGACTTCTACCAACATTCACTGTTTGCTTTACCATTTATATATAATTTGTTATAAAGAGCTGTAAAACACAAATGTATTCTCTTTAATTTGTTAGTAGGTTGTTGGAATTCTCACTAGTATGAACATAATTAATACGTATCATGCTAAGAGTAATTGATCAAATTTGCGGACGTTCCTTTGAGGAAACACTTAGTTCTTTCATTTCTCAGGTCCAAGGGCCATTTGCATAAACAATTTATTACATCATTCCAAACCTATTTACCTCTACAGGTTTTCTCATTATGGGCTGTGAGCCCCAGAAAGTTTGGGGGCTTAAGCTTTTCAACTGCTGATGTTGGTGAAATACTATCGATCTCAGGTGCAGGCCAATTTTCTCACAAGTTATATTCTTTAATTGGCAGATAAACCTTATTTTCCATTTCTTACGAATTCATTTCTTCACTGTTTCTGTTTTTCTATTCTCCATCTCTTAATGAGATTTGGAAGAAGCGCTTGCTGTACTGCAATGCATCACATGGTCAAATTAATACCAATTAAAGCCAACAAGTTAAATAGTAAAGTACATAAAGTATTATTCAGAAGCATTTTTGTTCCGATTTTTAGGTTTATGATGACTGCTTTATTAATTAGAGTTATTTGTTAGTTCTTCTCTCTTCTTATGCGTCCAGTTGGAATATTTCTCTATATTAAAGTCTTTTAACCAAAATGGAAACTAATTCTTTGTTGGCTGCGATTGCAGAACATGTGAGTCTTCATAGTCATTGGTTACTTATGCCAATATCTCTGTGGAATGGTCTTTATTTGGATTTTTTGTTCTTCTTTTCGTTCTTGAAAAGCATACTAGAGCACATCTACATAACGAGAAGTCGAGAACATTAACATTCTCTTAGAAGGTCAAGCAGAGTGAAGGATTTTAGATTTGTAATATATGGAGGAATTATCTCAGGCAGAAATTTATTGTGAAAGCATCTCAATCCTGTGCTGATCAATTTAGGAGTGGGCGTTCGGTTCTTCGGTTCGGTTTTTTGGTTTCGGTTTTTTAAAAGTGGACACCGAACACGCACCGAATTAGTTCGGTTTCGGTTTTTCTAATTCGGCTTTCTGCTTGTAAAAATAGTTAGAAGTCCAAGATAAAAACAGTTTGAAGTAATTACTTCTTACTTCCAATTGAAAACGCATTGTATCTTTTCTAAAATTATTTAAGCCAAGATTAGACCATATTAAGCAGGTATACTCAAGTTTGATGCTAATCACCTTCAATACCCTTGTAGAGGAGGAGATATACCACCAAATAATGTGCTTTAGGACTAGATTAGCCTTAAGCAAGGCTTCACAAAGCAAGTGAATTTAAATTAAGATGACTCAATTTAATGCCTCGGTAATTTTGGTGGCTTGTTGGATGAAAAATTGGCCCGTTCCACTATATGCACTATACAGTATTTTTAATAATTCAATTTTCACATGAACTTATAAGAGATCTAAACAAGCCTTAAGCAAAATCAGTAGCTTAAAGCCTTAAACTTAAACAAACAGCAGCAGCAGCCTTAAACAAAATCAGTAGCTTATGGCTGCTGCCATAAACAAGCAGCAGCAGCAGAAACAATTTCGGTTGTAAAAATCATGTAGTAAAATTTCGGTTTAACCGAAGAACCGGTGATCTGGAACCGAAACCGAACCGAAACACCGAAAAACCGAATTTATTTGGTTCGGTCCAGTTTTTCGGTTTTCGGTGTTTATGCCCACCCCTTATTTGACATACATAGAATGAGAATACTTATCATTTCATTTAATTATACAATGTTGGATACTGAAATGGTGGTGGTTTCAGGGTTTGGCCTTCTAGTCTTTCAACTAACTTTCTATTCATCGGTTGCGAAGTATGTTGGCCCTATCATGACTGCTCGGGTTGCAGGAGTAAGCACTTGATTTGTACAGTATGTTAAACTCTTGAGTTCTATGACCAGGCATCCTGAAAGGCTTGTAATATGATCAGGTTTTGTCAATTCTCTTACTTACGAGTTACCCTTATATCGCTATGCTGTCTGGGATCACCCTCTCCGTGCTGATGAATTTTGCATCCATGATGAAGAATATTTTGTCTGTAAGTGCTTTTTCTCTGGTGCTCTAATTTTCTTACCACTCAATCTGTTGTTTATGTGCATACAAAGTGCAATACCATAATCAAGATTATGCATGAACTATGGAAGTGAATGTGAAATTTGTACTCTTCAGTGCATTTAGCAGTGGAGTTTAATTAACCACTTGGTAGTCAACGCTTTAATAGAATCGAGGACTTCTTTTTCTCGTTTTGTTGGGGAAAAGATCTTATTGGAACTGTCCGATATGCTTCACCTCTGGTTAAATAGGAAGAAGCCTTGTCTATTTTCCAAATCAGTAAATTTTCTTTAGGAAAATAATACAATAGAATTCCCAAAAAAAAAAAAAGGCCATTTGAGTTTTGAGCTGGTAATTTGTCTCAAGTTTATAATATACCAATCACGTGGAAGCAGAAGTTCTCTGCTTGGACATTATTCTATGTCCTAATATTGAAAATTTTGATCTCAAATTCTGACATTGACTTCAATTGCCTCCAGATCTCTATCGTAACGGGGTTGTTCATATTACAAAATAAAGCAGTGGTAAATCCTCTTTCCTCCCTTAAAAAGGCTATTGTCAACTGCAGAAGCATTATAATTTTCCATGGAATATGCTCTGTTCGGTCTTATTCTGATGTTGAATAATTTACAACTGCAGGACCAGCGACAAAGGGGCGCTGCTAATGGAATCGCCATGACAGGAATGTCATTTTTTAAAGCTCTTGGCCCAGCAGGGGGAGGAGCACTGTGAGTTCACTTGTTTCCTAATTACTTATCAATTTCTAATTGATTAGAATTAAATAAATGAGAGGAAAATTGGGTCATTGTTTTCAAATTGAATGTTGGACTTAAGAACATCGTATAGTGATTGATCTTGTCCTAGACAGACTATCTTCTAATGTGTTTCACATCTGTGCTTGAGAACTTGCAGATTGCCTGGTTTTTGCCTTAGAAATAGAAACACACGTCTGTTTTCCTACAGCTAAAGTTAATCACTTTTTCTTGATTTTTGCAGCTTTTCTTGGGGACAAAAAAGGCTCAACGCTTCCATTCTTCCAGGTAATGATCATAATATATCGATGTTCTTTGTTAAAATAACTGAGTTCAGTTGAACGCATAGCACATACACTGCATCCGCCTATGCTATTTGCTCTCTCCGCTCTTCATTTCTGTTGTGTTCTACTTCAAATGCAGGTGTTCAAGTGGTATTCTTTGTGCTGAATGTGATTGAGGCAATTGGTGTATTGCTGACATTCAAACCATTCTTAGTTGAAACACAAAATACTTAATTAGAGGAGAGCTTATGTATTTTTATAATGATTATTTTTTGGTATCCTGTTTTACGCGTCACGGCATAGGAATTAAACTCACACAGCTACCTGTGTGTACCTCTGGACTTGAAACCCCGTCTTAAAGAAGTGGGTAAGCAAGTCAATTTATGCAACACTTACGGATTTGCCAGATGATTTGATCACCCTGATGAATCAAATTAGATGGGAAATGATTTTTGCTCATTCTAAACAGTTCAATTTCAATGAAATTTATCCCTTTTCACGCAATTTCAACTCTTCTTTTACCAGTGCTGCATTTTTACTTGTTGGAGCTGTTGGACGCAAATTGCTATTATTTGCTTTTATCATATTTAATTAATTGGAGGCAACTGTTATGTGTTAGTTGTTCCTCATTGATTAATAAGAGAAGTACTAAGGAATTTATAGATTGAATGGGGTCTCTCACCTAATAGATTACTTTTTTCTTGTTTTTGCGCGGATTGGCCTTCATTTGGGGTGATCTTTAAGTTTTGCCCTTCGCTTAATACCCCGAGGTTGTGGTTTCGAACTCCAGCTCAGTTAAAAAAAATAAAATCTCAAGGCAAAAGTTGCAAATTTTGCCTTAAGGCAGAATTATGCACATGCTAAGACAGAAATTTGCAAATTCTGCACGTGCAAATTCTGCCCTGCCTGAAGGGAAAAAGTCAAACACCATTTTGAGGGTCAAAAGTTAAAGACCACCCCCCAGCGAAGGGCAATCCTGCAAATTGCCCTACTTTTTTTTTGGATTTGACTCTCCTGTACAATCCATAACTAACTGGCCAAAAAAAAAAATAGTAGTCATGACCAACTAGGCTCTATGGGTGCCAGGAATGGTGAATCAAGGTAGTGATATGAGAGCCAAGATTATGTTCGATTTCAAAGGAATAACATGTTGCATATGGTAGATGTTGGGTGGGTGGGGAAGATTATTGGGTAATGCCAACATGTCAAGGCCCAGGTGATGGGCCGGAAATGACCCAGGTAGAAATCATGATCGAACATAATGCTTCTGTGATAGGCATGGTTAAATTGTATTCTTACTATCAGCTATTGCTTTTTGCATGATTGATCCTAGTGGTATCGGAACACTTCCACGTGTTCGCTGTGACTAATGAGGTTGTTGGTCCTCAAGCACGGGGAAATTAGGCTCTCATGCTCCGTCTATAAGAACGACCTTTGCCTCTCCCTTGCACTTGTTTGAGTCACAAATTGGGGTAAATGGTCGACAAGGGGGGAGAGTTAGTTGTTTTTAACATTTACCTAATTGTTATGAATAGTTATCTATATATTGTGGATGTCTATCTTTAGGAGAAATATTAGGGTTAGTGTGTTACGTCCCGTATTTTTATACATTGGGACAACCTGGATTAACTATGATAAATTAAGGCCAAGACTATTCCGGGATTTGAAGTCGGGACTTTTGACCCTTGATTTTATTTTGAGACATAAATTATATATGAAATTGTGGGCATTGAACAATTAGGAAAAATTGGGACCACAATTCATAAAATTAGAATTAAAAAACATTGTGCAAAAGGGCATGGTGGCCGTGTGTATTAAATGGTCCCACACATTTGTGTGGTCAATTTTAATTGGTCCAACACATTGTGTGGGCCAAAGACAATGTAGATATTTTTTGGACTTAAAATATGACCTCTAAGTCATCTCTCACCATTTCAACACTTAGAAAAATATAAGAGCTTGGGAGCACCCTTCAACCCACTGTTTTCGGCCAAGAAGAGGAGAAAACCAAGATCATTTCTAGCCTCTCTAAAATTATTTCTTTGGTATAAACCCACTATTTGGAGGTCCCTAAGTAGGGTGGAAGTATTGTTTGGATCATCCAACTACTCATTTTGCCCATTTGCAAACCCTAGCCTATTGGTGGATTGAAGAAGAAAGGTGAGTTCTAATCTTGTTTTTGAGTTATAAATGTTGTATGCATATTGTAGTATGCTAAAATGGATAAAAATCATGAAATATGGAATGTTGGAAGTGGGTTGTGTGATGGGTGTGCTAGCCGTGTAGTGTGGGTGATTATGTAAATGGGTGTTGTGATTGAATTGATGAATTAATTCTTGTATCATGATTAATTGTTGTAGAGTGGAGAAGAGAATACGAATCATTAATATATGTATATATGTGTGTAATGTAGCCGTGTATAGCCCCCAAATGTTTGGCAAAGAATGAATTAGTATCGCTTAGCGTCGTAATGGTTGTTGTGATGACTTTTATGTTGGAAATGAGAGCTTAATGTCCCAAAATTGATGTGGTAAATGTGCGGACTGATTTGGAGAATTGGTGCACTTAATGTAATCTTTATTTATGAGGACCATCAACATATGTATATGTGTAGTGTGGACGAATGTGGGTCATATAATATGCCGAAGATCGCATTAACATCGCTTAGCGTTTTAATCGTCGTCGTTATGAATTCTAGTTTGGAAATGAGCATTTAATGACTTAAGAAAGATGTTGAAATTGTGTGGGCTGATTTGAGGGTTATTGTGCGTTGAGGTAATTAGTATATTTTATGAGAACGATATCGTTACATTGTGGATTGTGATACAAATCATGACTTGAAAATGAGGAATGTGGTAAAGAGGGGCTGCTCACGGTTGGGACTGTTTTCGGCCACCATAGAAAAAAATAAATAAATTATTGGCTTGTTGGAAAAATTTTGTGAGATGTTTAGGATGTCCTTGAATATTGTTGGTAAGGATTCAGGTTGGAAATTG
This sequence comes from Lycium barbarum, assembly GCF_019175385.1. Lineage (NCBI taxonomy): Eukaryota > Viridiplantae > Streptophyta > Magnoliopsida > Solanales > Solanaceae > Lycium > Lycium barbarum. The sequence goes on from NC_083342.1 coordinate 108,335,603, forward strand.
AATGTATGAGCGATAATGTGACTTGAATGTAAGCCGTCGAGTTAGTTATTATGAATGTTGTTGAATGATGAAAAAGAGAGTATTAATGTAATATTGCCTATAATGAGTATGATTTCTATAGGCGGGCCCGACTCGGATAAATACCCGTCCGTGGGTCCCGCGACGTTCTTTTATGTAATTCAGAGAACTTTTGAAAGAATTTGATATAACTATTACTTTGATTTGCAAGTATGATCATTTTACTAATGTTTGAGGTTATGATAATGATTTTATGCATATGACTACTCACGACCCTACTCGTGCATTCTGTTATTCCCTTCGCCGAGTCCCGGGCCGGTTCTGTTGTCGTGCGCACTTTGATATACTCCGGAGTTATGCTGTGCTTATGGTTCACCGAGATACTCGCCAAAGAGGGTCGGGTTCCACTTATATATCATGTTATGGTGTGTATGGCGTTATGCTGGGTTATGATATGTGACGGGGATTCGGAGATTTGAAACCTTTCTGGTGTGATGCTGTGTTATGGCGCCATCGACGGGCGGGCGACCATATTCTTCTGTACCTTCTGCATGACTTACATATTTTTAAAGTAAACATTTTGATACGATGGATTTGTACCTATTCTCTGTACTACTAATTCGTTTATATCTCAGATTTGCTTTCTGTACATTCTGCTTTGCATACTCAGTACATATTTCGTACTGACCCCCTTTCTTCGGGGGCTGCGTTTCATGCCCGCAGGTACAGACGCACAGTTTGGTGATCCACCGGTTTAGGACACCCCCTTTTTGCTGTTGGAGTGCTCTTCTCCTTTCAGAGCATATCTTTTGGTATATTTTTTTGTTCGCTATGTATGTATATATATTCGTTCAGGGGTACGGCGGGGCCCTGTCCCGCCATATGATTCGTTTGGTCTGTTAGAGGTCTGTAGACGTATTTGTGGGTGTGTGTGCCTACTTCTGTACAGATGTGTTCGTGTGACCCTATTCGTTATGGCAGCCTTGTCGGCGTGCACTTTGTATATGTTTTGGGCCGTTGCGCCATCCGTTAGCCTTGTCGGCTTTTGATACATTTGATAGCCTTGCCGGCATTTTGATATACATATATATGTCCGCATATGATTGCGTTGAAATGTGTTCGATATAGTTTGATATAGTTTGAGACGGCATATAGTAATTGTGGCCGTATATGCTATTTGTATGTGATTCGATAGGGATAGGTATGTCAGGGTGCCCAATTAGGGCACCAGTCACGGCCTACGGGGTTGGGTCGTGACATAGTGACTTTGGGATCAAGTCAGTTTTCCCCTATAAATATAGAGGTTCTCCTTCATTGTAAATACATCCCTAACAAGAGAAATAAAGATATCTCCTCTCTTCTCTCTTTCCCCCCAATATTTTTCTTGGTTGCTTTATTATTTATAATACGTTATCAACACGAGTCTCTAATCTTTTCAAAGTTAAAGTTTGATTAAACAACTTTTGGATTTGCTTTACCATCAATTGAAGTAAATCAGGTAATCCGTCCTAATACTGCTTTGTTTTTATATTTACAAGCTCTTTAGTTGTTCTCTTTTACACGTTAAGATCTATTGTTAGTTACATTATTCAAAGGCTAACTTGGGAACAATTTTGCTAAGAGAAAACATAAAATACTGATCAAATCTTGCTTCAGTAGAAGCAGTGACATATTGGAGTGGAAAGTTTTCTTTAAAGCTTCTATCACGAAAAGGAATTTACTAGAAATTAAAATATAATTTTGTTTCTCCCTCACTTATTACTGTGTTCATTAATTATTAACAATATCTAAATTAGATCCCAAAAGGAGAAATACATATAGGTATATATCTGATTATCCCACTTATGTGAACATGATCTTCCTTTGGGTATTATGATATCAATATATTATGTGAAGGATTCTTTACAATGATCTAGTACTTACTGGAATACCCCTAATTAATATGATGAAGTTTTATTTGATATTAGCAAGTCATCTGTTGTCCACTGCCGTAAATATACTATCTCCGTTATTATGACAGTAATTTCATGGTCCACGTGAACTCCGGCAGAGTTCATAATAATTATACAATCACCAGAAGTGATAATAATTTTACAGGCTTATAGTATATGTATGCCTCGATTTGCTCCTAAAGTAGTAATATCTTAAAAGAGATTATAAGCTATCATAATCTGATATGCCCAGAACACGTATAGATGATTCTGTTACATTCCTGAAGAATGAGAACTTTTGAAGTGAATGCAATGATATTCATTAAAGATTATAAATAAGGACGTGCGATTGGTTGTGAAGTTATCATGAGTCACCTCCAGAAGAGGTAGAATAATTAAAGAAAAAATATTCTGAATTCTATGATTTACTCCCGAAGTAGTAAACTCTGAAATTTGCTCATGAAGTAGCAAACTTGAACTCTATTTTCGAAATAGTAATTGAGCTCTACTCCCGAAGTAGTAAGACTCTGATTCTACTCCCGAAGTAGTAGGACCCTGAAATCTACTCCTGAAGAAGTTTACTCTTGAAGTTGTAAATATTCAGAAATCTACTCGTGAAGTAGTAGAACTTTGAAATTTACTTTTGATGTAGTAAGAGCTTGAAATTTACTTTTGAAGGGTAAAACTTTAAACTTTAGTCCTGAAGTAGTAAAACTCTGAAACTTTACTCCTGTAGCAGAAAGAATTGGTAGTATATCTAAGACATTATTTTGAAGAAATGTTTTCTTGTACTTGAGAAAAATGATGAGCTATTATAAAGTGCATCTAAATGACCAGACTTGATTCCTCGAAGTGAATGAAAGAAATACGACAACTTATCTCCTGGAGAGATGGAATAATAAAGGATGTATATACTATTCATGTGGTATAAAGTTATTGCAACGCGTGCCTGTAGTAGATAAAAGCATATTGGTTATTTTTTATTTTATATTAAGCATCATTCTAAGGCAAATTGAAACATATCTTGTAGAATGTTTGAATATTAGTGTTAGTTTACTTATTTACTGAATAAAAGAGTAAAGTTGCTCAAGTTTTGAGCATAAAACCACCATATGCATGGGTAAAATACTAATTAAAATGATGAAAACTTTTCTAAGGCAGAAGATGTATTTTATGACCAAAGATATGGGTACCCACTGGAATATTTTTGTTTAACTTGATCTTATCATTTAATAGCAAATTACATATATACTTGATGATTATATATGGCGTTGTGTTTCATTATTTGTAATTAGTTTTTGCGTTAATTATGGTTACAGTTGTTATTTGATCCTTATATATTATCTGGACTTGTCACATTCCGATCACATTCGTATTGTAGATGGTTAAGTTTTACTAGCACAATGCATATACATTTAATCATAGCGTTCACACTTTATCATTATACTAGTCAACTTATCCGCGCTTCGCGCCGTCATAAACAAAAATAGTAAATTTATGATATTGCTCTTGTTGTAACAAAATATAGCTTAAATGTAAAATATTTTTGATTTTTTTAATGAAATGAACTTTTCATAATTCTGGATTATTAAAAATAAACAAAAAGTAATCTTTTGCAACAGATTAACTAAGAAGCTACACTATAAAACTTAAGTTTCCAAAAACCATAAAATCTAATCAAACCATCACATGTTTCTTTGTTTTAGGATAATGAAGTCAGAATAAAAAATAAAAATAACTGTGATAGCACCACAACAAAAAGCCTAAAAAAATCTTTAAAAGAAAATTCACTTACGATACATTTTTTTCACACTTTTCCCTACCGGTTCTTGAAAGTTCAATCAAATAACCTTATAACTCAGCGTGTAGTATTGTGTGACTAAGGAATTTGCGGACTTTATATGAATCCCGATGTTTCAAGGTATTCTATTAGGGGAAGCAGAAATAATGCAAACAAACTTGGCTGAGAAAAGTACGGGGCATTCTGTTTACAAAATTAAAATTAGACACCCATGTCAAAATCCGTGCTTTACGTACACAAAGAAAAAAGAACTATAACAAAATTGGGCAAGATATTTAGCACTTTTTACTTTCTCGTATTCAAACTAAGCAACCAAATAATAAGTAAAGACGTTATACAACTTAAAATACTTTTTGTCCATTTCAATTAATAAAACATATAAGATAACTTAAGAGATTCCAAAAGAAGAAGCCAGAAAAAGGAGCGTTACTTGACAAAGGGATAAAATGTTCATCAAATTTGAGCCACATTCATCTTAATCTCTTTCACGAATATAGAAGCTCTTCACCGGTGTCCGAATTATACGATAACAGTGGATATTGAATAACATGTAATCTTCTATAACAACCCCAACAAATATACAATATAATAATTTGATTTGCAACAATTGTATTTAAACACAATCATACATTCAACACACAGCTGAAATTTGAACAACTATATATAGCAGAATCAAGTGTTATTTCTCGTCAAAATCTCTCAATTCCGGTTCTTTCAAGAACAATGACAGCACTGATTTTGATGATAACACTTTCAAGGATGAATCGCCAGGAAGTACTGATCTCGTTGATTTGGGACGATTTCGAAGTGAATAAGTCAAAGACTAATACATTATGATCAGCTGTAGAAGCTAGAAACGGCAAGGATATACAGGCAATTCCTTGGGGAATGCTTAATTTTATCAAAAATAGAGTACTATGAAAATAGGGAAAGCAAGAGAGCGAGGGGAAACCAAGGTCAAGTGCAGCTTTTCCCTATTTCTTTCACTATTTATACCACTTCATCAGGGATGGAAGATTTTTAATATTGACTTTTGGATTAATTGTAAGGCTCTTGGGTTACAAATAAAAAGAAACTGTTTTTTTTATTAACTATAATGGAATTGAAACGGTTGTCTATATTGAGAGATTTCAGGAAAATTGTAATTATGTAATTTTTGAATGGAAAATAAGGACAAGCATTTAGTCTTTTTTCTCCAGATTAGCTTTTATTGGTATACTATAATTACAGGTATTGGTATGCTATAATTACAGTTATTACTCATGGTCTTGTAACTGATTTAGATAGTTGAAGAGACTACATGATAATAGTAATAAAGATGGTTCAAGAAGCATCCATGTGACTGCAATTAATTTTCAATTCATAGGTGTTTGCTTAAAATAATTTTTGAAAAAATTATTGTTGAAAAAAAGGGCAAAAATCTCACAATAAAGATAAATAGCAATGGAGGTCATAGAGAAGTGTCACATCACCTTGTCTATGCCTAGCTTTATATTATATATATATGTTATTAAATTATCATATTGACCATATAAGTCACTAAGTAAATTGTTGTATTCTAATAGGACTTATCAATTTAGTGTCAATCTTTATCTAAGACAGATAAAGTGAGTTGTTATACTTAATAGGACTCGTCAAAACTAATCAGTTTTAAATATATGACGGAGTTTGTTATATACTTAATTTTCACTTTGTATTTTCTTATAGTACTAATCATGACACCTGTTGACACCCAATTTTGTCCCGTCTTCCTTCCAAAAAATATTTATTGGCATTTCTAATATTTTTAATAGGTTAAAAATAGTCATTTAAACTTCACCGCAATTTTAATTAGCTTTCTATACCGCAATTTATTATCCAATTATAGCCATTGCCTATTATTATTATTATTATTATTATTATTATTATTATTATTATTATCACTATCATTATTATTATTATTATTATTATTATTATTATTGTTATTATCATTATTACCATTATTATTATGATCTGCATTATGATCACTTTTAACATTTTATTTACCGTCTTATGCACACGCATCGCATTTATTGTTGCGCAATTAAAAAATAGCGTTTATTTACTGTTTAATTTTTAAAAAATATTATCGCATGGCTATTACGATATCATATAACTTTATTTTTTATCTGAGTACTAACAAATATATACCTTTATATTAGGTAATATCTTAACACGCGTTAATACATAGTTAATTAAAATGGGTCCTTCATTTGAATTTAGAAGCCCATTGTCACCTAAAATAATACCCATCCCGTTAATGTTTCAGACCAGCCCATTACCATTCGGCCTATTTAATTACCCCAAAATGTGCAATAACCCGACCCACTACCCACCTACCCGACCCGACTCGTTCAACAAAAATGAAACCATTAGGGTTATACATTTTTGTCTCTTCACGCCGCACCCCCCCCCCCCCCCCCCCCCCCGCTGCTCTCTCTCTACACGACGCAAACGGAAAATTCGCGAAATTTTTTCGCAAACCCAGGCCATGCATGACCATTTGAGGAAAAGGAAATTAATGGTCGGTCCTTTCTCCTTCAGAATTTCAACGGTTGAAGGTTTTGTTTTGTTGTCTTCCCTTCTCCTCTGCTGTCAATCTGAAACCATTTTAATGGGTTTCGTCCGCTTGTAAGATTGAAATCCGTCTTTTATTTGTTCCCTTTTGCATTTTTCATGGGACAAGTTTAATAGGTTTTGTCCCCTTCTCCCTTGTTTCTGATCGATGACAGAAAAAGCCTCCTAACGTTTCAATTTGAAAAGAATGGGACTTAAAATCCCGCCCAATTTTAGAACCCCAGAAAACCCTAGAAATCCCCCTATAAATATTCGCTTCTTAATTCATTGAAAAAAAAGTCTTCAGTCGCCCAAATCCCCCTAGAAAATATTAGTTTCAGCAGTCACAATATTTCTTGATATCGATTCTAAAAAATACTAAATCATTTTCTGTTTTCTTTTGCCCTGGTATTGCTTCGAATCCGAGTGCATGCAAGCTCAGATTTGGTAGTGTTCGAGTGTATATCGAAACTTCCGCACCCTATTCGTTGCACCCGAAGAAGGTCAGTAAACATCCCTTTTATTTATTTATCATCGAATTAAGTATTTTCTGTTTGTATTATGTGTTTTATGTGCTTTACATGTTTGTTAGTTAGGTAGTTTGATAATGTTAATAGATGTTATTCTAGTTCTGCTTAGATTAGTTTGGTTTAGTTTAGTTTAGTTTTAGTTTAGTGGATTATTATTGAGTCTTGTTTACAGTTTATCCTAGATAGGTTCAGAATGTGCTTATGTTGTTTTGATAGCCTTATTATATGGGATAAGTCTTTGTTTAGGCCTGTTTAGATTAGTTTAGCCATCTGCTAGCTCTCGGTTAAGATGATTTTGTGCTTAAAATCAGTGTGTTCTTCAATCAAACTCATGTTGGTTCAACTCATGTGGCTTGACATCTATGTTTATATGTGTTAACTGCTTTGTGGTTCACCTAACTGTGTTTAGATTACTTAAGTTCTCTGTTAACAATATGAAATGAAGTATGAAATAGGATACACATGTTGTCTAGACTTACCTAATTATGGTTAGTTTATATCCTTGCCTATTTGAATCTGTGAATGCTAGTTTCACTGCAAATTTGGATAATCTGAGCCTATACTATCACTCCACATGTTTAACTCCTAATCAAAGTCTAAAATGTCAAAGAAACAACTAATCCCTGTTTACCTAAATGCTTTTTTTATCCAACTGTTGGTATCTCAGTAGCTTTAGATTGAACAACCTTTCTTGGTCCTCTTAATTATTGTAGTTGTTTATTTCTTGAACTAGCATGCATCAACTGAGTTCTGAAGTTGTATTAAACAGCCAAAGGTTTAATTCATCCCTGTCTGTTTGTGTTTAAGTGTCCAGTGAAGTACTAGTTTGATATCGTGACCTAAGCATGAGGTTAAGGTGTCAGTTTGTGTGTTGTTTTGGTTTGTCTAGTATCGCATTGAATCTGTGTTAGTGTGCATTGTTAATCTCCAACTCTCCATGACATAGCACTCTTTAAAATTTGCTCATGATAGTTCTCTTCTGTGTCTGTTAAGCTTGTTGAAGGAATCTTGCACATATAAAAGGATTAGAAAATAATGTTCCAAGTGTTGACACCCAATTTTGTCCCACCTTTCCTCCGAAATACCTATTTTTCGCTTCTAATATTTTGGCAACTTTAAAAAATAATTATTTGCATTTTTTACTATAATTAGCTTTTATTAATACCGGCATTTCATTATCCTGTCATTATCTTTTACTACCGTTACTACTACCACTATTATTATTATTATTATTATTATTATTATTATTATTATTATTATAATTCGCGTCTTTATCATTTCAGCATTTTTACCGCTTTATGCACACGCATCGCATTTATTTTGCGCAGCTAAATAATAGCATTTATTTACCGTTGACTTTCAAAATATTATTTCACAACTATTACGACGTCATATCATTTTATTTTCATCTGAATACTAATAAGTACATACTTTTATATTAGGGGATATTTTAGCCCACTTAGCATATAGTTAATTAAAATAGGGGATTTTCTTTCATTCAGCCCATATTTTTAATTCATCTGACCCAAATCAAAACCCAATCAACAACATTATTTTCGGATTAGCCCATTATCACTTAAAATATTGGCCCAGCCCATACCCCATTACCCGTCCGAACCAGCCCAATCCCCTCTTCAACAAAAGAACCCCTAGGGTTCTTTCTCTTCATCCCAGCGCCGCTCACCCGCTCTCCCTCGTCTTCTCTCCTTCATCTCCCTCATCTCCCCCATCTTCTTTTGTCCCCTCTGTTTCCTCCACTTTCCCTGTTCCCCACGCTTCTGCCACCTCCACTTCCTCTGTCCCCCACGCTCCTCTCTCTCTTCTTCGCAAACCCTAGATTTCCCTATAAATACTAATGTCTATGTTCGTTGCAGGGGGTCCTTTTTTTTGGATTGAGAAAATTCCCCAAGGACAGGTTTTGGAAAAGCCCGGGAATCGCAAAAATCCCTTACAAAACCGAAGCTTGAATCGCAAAATCCCCCCTAAAAATACAAGTTTTTAGCCATCCGGAATTCCCTAAAAGATATTAGTTTATCAGTAGCTGCAATAGTTCTTGCACATCGAGTCTCTCTCTTTGTTCAGCCGCTAAAAATTCCTTAAAAGTTTTAGTTTTCAGTAGTCGAAACATTTCTTGTTATCGAGTCAAAATACTACAATCATATTCTGTTTTCGTTCACCTTGGTATCGCTTCGAATCCGAGCATCGCAAGCTCGGATTTGGCAGTCTTCGAGATAGATTGGAAACCCCGCGCCTCACTTCGCTGCACCCGAAGAAGGTAATTCTCCATTTCTGTTTTTTATATTTCTTTCGCATTTTGGTTGCTCTGTGTTATTGTAGTTTGTCATTTTGTGATTAAGCATGTTAGTATGGTTAATTCGATTTAGTTTGATGGATAAGTTTGTTTCTTGTATTGGTCTGTTTGCGTGGCTAAGCGTTGTTTTTTACGTGATAATGTAGTTTGGCTTGTTTAAGTATGTGAACAGCTCTTCGTTATTTAGTTGATTTCTGTTTAGCAGTGTAAGGTTTGTTTATGTATTTATATGCTAGATTCGGTTTACGTTTAGTTGGGTATGCTCCTGTGTTAGTTTAAGATATGTGTTTGTGTTTATCTGCAGTTCTTTGTCCTGTATTTGTTAGTTGAGGTTGAAATTTTTGTCCTTACTTTGTTAGTTAGTTTAGGATTGATAGTTTGTTTTTCATGTATTTGTTAGTTTAGGTGATTATTTGGTTAGTATTAATCAATATATGTTATTCTAGGATGGTATGGTGGTAGATTTTAATTACTAGTTCAATATCTGCTTATGTGTGTTGGTTGTCATTCTTATTTAGCTATGTTCGTTAATGGTTGCAAGCATTAGCTTTTTTTTACATTGTTTCGGGTTCAGCCGAATTGTATTGTTTAGTTGGGAATCTTCATCTCCTTTTAGTTTTATTGTTTTCTTATGTGTGTTTTAATTCTTGCTCGTTTGTTTTGATTTCTCGCTTAATATAGTTGGTTAGTATTCAACAATACGATCTCATGTTAGCTGCTTAAATGGTTTGCCTCCATGTTTCGTGTTAATGTTTTAAGGTAGTTTGAAGTGTTAGTTTCATGTATATTTAGCTGCTAGTCTTTATCCCATTATGTCTATGATTCAAGTATAGTAGTGTAGTTCAGAGCAGCTTGAACTATTTGATCTGTTATTTGTTTGAAGTATTAATCTGTCAGGAAGTAGATCTCTGTAGCATGTTCTGTGTCTATCGTCAGCCATATTTATCGATTACATACTAATCTTTCTCCTTTCGTTTTTATGCATGACCACCGCGTGCGAGTCCGAGGAACTCGTCTTCTTCCGCATTCGATGTTGGGCCAAAGCCCAACGGAACATTCTATCGAGTCAGCCCCATCAGCTGTGTAAAATGATTCTGGGCCGAGGCCCATAACCGCAGCAACAGTGCACAGCAATTGGTCTGAAATGGGCCGATCCATTTAATTCCTTTCCTCCTCTATTTTATGCTCCGTTTGTGCATTTTTTGCTTTGGCATTGAATGACTAACGCTTTGCCTTGTTCCGTTTTCTTAACATTAGATGAATCCTAGCGGATTAGTGGGGAAAATGTTAGTAGTAACGGGTAGTCAAATTTAAAGGAGAAACCAATAGTTAATTCCTTAGATTTCAGTTCTTATGTTAAAATTATTTAAAGTCTTCTTTTATGCTAATTATTATATTTTCTCTAAATCTTATTTTAAGCAACATTCTTATATTTTCCTTAAAAACCTTAACAACCTTTCTTAGCCCTTTTTCCTAAAATTCAAAGCACCTTATTTAGCATTAATTAATTAACCTAAGTTCGGCCGGATAACCGTAGTTAACGGATTCTAAAGGATGCCTAACCCCTTCCCTTTAGGATAATATAGAACCCTTACCTAGAATCACACTGATTAAGCAGACTATTAACGGAGGTTTAGTTAGCTTTACCTTAGTTAATAACTAGGTGCCCTAATTCACCTTAAAATCAATTAGGTGGCGACTCCTTAAAATAAAGCAATTTAGGAATCTCCAATATGTTGTACTCTAGTTTAACCCGGTTAAAATGGGGTATAACAGCTTGGTGACTCCGCTGGGGACTTCTAGGTTCTTAACCATAACAACTTAGGTTAATTTATTGGATGTTTGTTTGTTTCCTTCATTTTGCCTAATTGTTGTTTTTCCTCTATGTGCTTTTAAGTGTTTTTATTGCTTTACTCCTTATGTGAATTTTCTATGTTATTGCTTTCCTTAAATTGGCATTCCATTCATATTTCCTCCACTCCTGGAAATTGCACACTATCACACGTACACGCGAGGTGTGTTTTGCGCACCCGCAAATTTCTTCATAGAATCCAAATTTTAGGAGAGTTGGCGTATGCGCGGGGTGCCCGAATAACGGGGACCGCGTAGCCTTCTCACTCGAGTAGTCCGCTCGGGAACCTTGTATCTAGTAAACCAAATCTTAGAAAACTTAAGATAGAGCTTTGCCACCAATTTTATTTAAGTCATGCATGCATAAGCCTTAGGTGGGTCGATCCTAGGTATCGGTTCCACAATTAGGAAACCTACCAAATTGTCGACGGGTTTCATAACCCAACGACCAACAAGCATACTATGTGTAACGTGATAGTGATAGAAGGATCCAAGCCTAACCATGACATGTTGAGTCTGGGAATCATTTCCTTTTGTAGTTGTTAACATGACTTAGCTCTAATCAGTTTGGTTAATATAAACGGTTATAAACTAAATGCGTAAATTTCCAAAGCATTCACTACCTAAGCATGGTTTTACAAATGCCCATCTTTAGCTTTACTGTGGTAACTAGTTAAGCTCGTGGATTAGTAGTTCCTGATTTAGTTAAAGTGTTGTTGGGTTCATTTTCCATTCTGCAAATTCTATCTAGTGGTTATGATGCCGTGTTAGTTGCAATATTGTTTGAGTGTTTTGGTATGGCTTTGTGGAATGTCACTGTCTTATGTTAGAATAAGAGTGTTTCAACTAAATGTTTCTCTTTACTATAGTATGGGAAGACCACATCAAGAGTATGCATTTGTATAAGATGTCAATATGTTTAGTTATTGGTTTCTGTCCCTTTATGTGGTGTTCATTTACTCTTTAAAATATCAACCAACTACTTTATTTAGAATCTTATACAAGTCAAAGATCAGAAGCTCTTAAATGGATATTGGATAAAAGGGGGGTAGGAAGTTAGTTTGTTTACCATTCTTTTATCTCAAATAAGAGGCTAAAAGTATGATCATTATATCCTTTTTTTTTTAAATTAAATGTCCAGTCACTGCTTTCCTAAAAAAAATATATATATATATATAATTTTGAGAATGCATCTCAGTTGAGTTTTCGTCTAATAGTTGAAGCGGAACCATGTTTTGAGGTTCAGTGTCTTAAATTGACTGCTCTGTTTGTGTATTGTTTGTTTAGTTTGGTCATTATGTTATTCTGCCTGGGTTGAACTTTTCCTTTTAAAAAAAAGGAAGATCTATATTCATCTTTTTCCAGAATAATGGCTAGCTTAATGTGAAGGTTTTGCCAATTGTATAAAGGATGTAAGTTATGGTCTGGCTGCTTTAACTAGGCCAGAAACACAGGAATGTTTCTTCAGCGTCTTTATTAACATATTAGTTTCATGTTTTCTCCAAAAGAGTTGGGCCTGATTTTTTTTTTTTTTTTTTTGGGACTGTTTACCTAAGTTGTTAGCCTTTAAACCAATTAGCATGTTTTATGTAGAAGCAAGTCTATTTCCCCTCCTTTGCTAATCCGCCTTATTTTGAGAAGTAAACAGGAGAAGTATTTAGCTATGTATTGTCTCCTTCAAGCTGATGAAGTTCTTCTCTTGTGTGGGTTCCTGTCGAAATACAACCCTTTATTGACTCTATTTTGTCAAACACTGAATACAAACAGCATGCTTTGCCTCCTTTCAAAACCAAGCCTTCTGTCATATTTGGAAGTTTAAAATTTGAATATCTGCTCAGATGGCCAGCTATGCCTTCAAATTCAATCCTTGTTTGTGTTCTTCATGTTTAAAGCATCTCTAAAGAATCAAATTTTGTTAATCTAAGTAGGAATTAGCTCAGATTCTCTCAGTTTTCCTCTCTGTTTGGCTGAGTGTTTTACAGCCTCGTGCCATTTTCAAGGTGTTCTTTTTCATCCCGGTCAAATGATTTCAAAAAAATAATAATGTAATTGCTGTCCCTTTCAAGCGATTGAGCTTATGCTCAAGTGTTGATCTTAAACTTGCTTGATTGCCTATATATGCTTAATAACAACAAAAATCAGTAGGATATCCCCTTTAATTAGCTTAACTAATTCTTTAAACCCATTACATGTTCTGTTAAATTTGAGTTTGGATAAGACCTTGGAAGAATTTGGTTTCAAACTACGGAGCAGATATGCCTTAGTTGTGGGTGTTTACTTGACTTTTGCTTGTATGCTTTTTCTGGGAACTACTCTTTTGTTGCCTTAGCCTTTTAAGCCTGCTGCTTTGTTTATTGTTTATGGCCAGTCCTTGAAAGTTCATATTTTTTTTAAGCCCCATTATTGAGTTGATGCACTCCTTTATATGGTTTGGTTTACTAGTTGCTAAAATCCTGTATATTAAACTGTTTGAATGCATGTTGTTCCTGTTATTCTCCAAGGCTATACTTTAAAGTGTACCCCAGAGAAATCAAGTTCTTCCAGGGTTCTAATTTCAAAAGACTAGTTTGTTGTTTTATTGTTGAATTTTTGGAAACTCTGGGTTGAGTTATGAGCTAAATATAGATGAAACCATTCATTGTTGTTGATCCTGGGAACTCCAGCTCTTTGTCATTCTGCCCTATTTTGAACCAAAACTAGGCAATTATACTTTTATTTGATTTTGCTACTGTTTTGCTGGGAATCCATCTGTGGATGCTCATTCTTCACCCCTCTTTCTTTGCATGACCTGAGGGGATATCTCAAAACTCAAATGATCTTGTATCCCTTGAGGCAACTGCTGCTGCCATGGTTCTCTGAGAAACAGATAAGGCATATAAATGCCAATGCACCTTTGAGTTGAGGCTACTGTTGTTGCTATTTTATCTGAGAATCTGCTGATGTTTCTTTTCAAGATATATTTTTGCTGCTTCTTGGTTTGTGATTATCATTATAGGTCATTATTGCCTTACTTTAGGTAAAGCATATGATTGAATTTGGGCTAGCTGTTGTAGTCTGATGCATCATTGCCAAGGTAAATAAGTGAAATAAGTGTTGCATCTGATCCACTTGTAGGCAGGCAGATGCTGCACTGAGTTAAAGTACTACTGCAGGTTCTGATATCCCTACTACTATATGGGATTGTTGTCGTTTGAGCTATTTTATTGCTGCTGAGCCATTCATTTTGGCTTAGGTTGTTACTGTATTTTGAGGGGTTTGCTACTGCATGTTGGCTACATTTGGGAAGTTAAGGCTGGTCCTATGATTGGTTTGATTTGTTGTATTTTGATCCAGTGGTTGTTGTACTTAAAGGATTGCCCCTGCTACTTGTTGATGTATTGGCATGAGTCTACTAGAATTGGGGCAAAGTTGCCACTGCCTTTGAGATGCCACACTTTGAGACTTCTAGATGATGTTGCATCATAGGCGTATTTTATTTTAGTTAAACTAGTATTGCTACTTAGTTGCTGGTTGCTGCAACATACTGGTGCCACATTGGGCCAACTAATGTTTTTTCTTTGCTGAAAATTGCTACCCCAAAGATGCCACACTTGATGAAAGCAAAGCAGTTGCTGCTGCTATATTCTTTAAAAGAGCATATATCTAGTTAAGTTTATTCTAGTTAAGTTTATTCTGGTTAAGTTTTAGTTAAAGATAAGGGTGGGGTTGTTTGAAATCTTGTTTGGTGTAATGGGTCCCAAAAAGATTCAATTTTTAGTGTGTTGATTAGTTCAAATTGAGATTGGCAGGGGATTCTTAAAATTGTTGTGTTCAAAAGTTTCAGTTTTTATGCTGCAAAAAATGTGTTCAGAAATCCTTCATTCATGTCTGAGATATTCATTTGACTTCATATAATAGTCCATATTATTGATGGTGAAATAAAACACCTAGAATAGTTTAGTAGTTGAAGGATTAAGATAGCAGCAGCTACATGAAGATGAATTATTTTCATATTATGAAGGATGTTTAAACATATTAGTACGCTTGTTATCATGTCACAGTAGACCGGTAACAACACTCCATGCATACTAATGAATAGTTAGAACTGGATTAAAGAATCGGAAGAGGACTTTGGTATTAAAGATGAGCAAGCACAGGCAAACAAACATTCCTTGTTTTAAGCACAAGCAAATTAATTGTACCATGCCTTGGTCAAATATAAACAACTCGTGATGGCAGTTCGCCGAGACAAATGATGAGGGAGATAGATATGAATACGTAATTGTACACTCTTTCAAAACAAGCCGAGTTCAGGCAAGAGTTTAACAGTTCCTCAAACGCTATCTGTCTAGAATCGGTTACTTTTGGCCGTATACAAGAAGGTTAGAAAGTCATTATAACCAATCAACCTCCACGTAGACGTGGAGAAAAGGAAAAGTGCAACGATCTTTCCAGGGAAAACTGACAGTACAACCGCCTTGGAAATAGCACCCCGAAAGGTCATTCACTAAGAATCAATCTAACCCACCAAATCATTTGAGGCATTTCGACCATTGCCCCGTCTCCATAAGCAAGAATAACCGAGAAAGCCATTTGAAAGCGACTAATTCTAGATATCCTAATTCTTTCAATCCTTTATCTTGGATTTGGAAACAGGCATAAGATCTATTTAACTGAAATGACTACTGATCAGCCGCCAACCTGATCAAGTGCGAAAGCTCTAAGGATTGTCTTTACATTATGTATTTTGGTTTATTGTCTTATTCATGTACTCGCTTTTGTTATTTCAACGAAACTTGGTCTTTTATTTCCTAACTCAAGTGTCTCAATTAAATGGCTTGGATCACTCTATCATAATCTCGAATATTGGGCGTTAGGCCTACCTCTGGCATACAGAGGTCCCTGCATATTAGGACGTGTTATTAATGTTTGTGTTATAAACTTTGTAAGGCGTTTGCTTGCTTACTTGCTAAGTGATTTACTGGAATTTATTTGTAATATGCTCGCACTTGAATTTATTTGCGATTACTTGATGCTAAGAGAATTATTTGAATTTATTTTCTACTTGTTTAGTTTTAATTCTAAAGAGGTTGCCTAGCATTGAACATTGCATTGGCTGCGAATCTGCGTTAAGGACAAGAGACAATGGCAAAAAGATTTGAATCATTCAACATCGGTGTGGGATTGGTGCAAGCGCAAAATGAGGATAGCGAGAAGAATGTGGTACAAAGAAGCGTGTTGGTCAATTTAGGAGATACCTTCAGCCTTCTTACTAACACAAGTTCAGCTTCCAGCTCAACCCAAAACATTTCCTTCACTATTTCTCCTCACCCAGCTCCTACATATATACCACCAAGATACTCTATTAAACCAGAAGCTTTGCAAGTCACGTTGATGCCTAATGTTCAAAAGCCTGCACTTGCAGCACCCTTCACAGAAAACCAGCAAAATCAGCTAGAGGTATGCCCATACAAGAGATTGAGAAATGAAACGAATGTAATCAATTGGGATGACTCGGATAGAGAGCTTCACAATTTAAGGAGAATTGTCGAAGAAGAGGTGCGGGCAAGAAATGTCCAAAGTTTAAGATATGAAAGCTTGGGCATGCTTCCAAATGTTGAGTTGCCGCCAGGATTCAAAGTGCCAAAATTCAACACCTTCAATGGCAGAGAAAATCCTGTTACGCACTTGAAGGACTATTGTAGCAGATTAATGGGAATTGGACAAAATGAAGTCATACGAATGAAATTATTCATTCAGAGCCTATCTGGGTTAGCATTAGATTGGTACACAGAACAAGATTTTCGCAAATGGTACATATGGGAGGACATGGCCTGCGACTTTGTAGAACAATTCAAGTTTAACATCGGGGTTAGTCCAAATCTTTATGATATGCGTGAGATAGAAAGAATGCCACGTGAGTCTTTTCAGGAATATGCCATCCGATGGAGATTGGAAGCTTCAAAAATACGCCCTTCATTGCCCGAGAATGAGTTGATTTCAACTTTCATCCAAATGCAAAAGGGCATATATTATGAAAAGTTGTTATGTGCGCGGTTACGTGACTTTTCTGATCTAATTCAAGTTGGAAAGCAAGTAGAAGCAGGCGTTCGAATAGGAAGAATTGTTGACACTTCATCAGTACAAGCAACTTTTCAAGCTAAGACATTCAACAACTTGCAAGGCAAAAAGAGAGAAACCGACTCAGCTGCCAGGTCTACATATCAGCCGCAATCACGACAGAACTATCAAGTTTCGCGTGATCATATATCTCTTCACCAACGAGGCTTCCAATATCAACCCGATCAAGCACAGTCTAGCTTACGACAGTCAGAGCACGTAAAATTCTGCACTTTTACTCCTCTTGAAGAGTCATTAACCAGCATATTTGAGAGAATAAAAGCCAAGGGACTCCTGAAGCCAAAGAAAGGATGGATCCCTAAAAGCCTACCGCCAGATTTTGATTGGTCCAAAAGTTGTGCTTACCACTCTAATATTCCAGGTCATGACACAGAAGATTGCCCAACACTTAAGCATAAGATCCAGAACATGATTGAAAAGGATAAGATAAGCGTACAACGAAATAAATTGTGCGACAATGATGGCCCTCCAGTTGAAAATACAATTATTGTTACCGGTGATCCATCAAAATTGGCACCGAGACATTTGAAAAGGAAGCGTGGAACTAAGTAAAATGATTGAAATCTATCATCACTCGCATTCTCCATCCACTTGCCTCATGATCAGCTTTCCTTCTTGTAATTTTGCTAAAGCTTTGTATTATGAACTACTTTTGACCTGATTCCTTCGGGATAAGTAGGCAGTCCATTCTTGGACACGGTCTTAATATAGTGAAAAAATCCATTTTTCCCACAAAGCAACACTGGGGCTGCTTTGCAAATGGCCTATCATTATTCGACAAAAGCATGAATCGAAATCCGGAGCAATATATTAGCGTCACCAGATTTGTCGCAATGCCATCACCACGAGAAATGCAGATTCAATGCCAAGCTTCAGTGTTCAATGCAAGGCAACCATTTTATTTTACACTAACAAGTTTTCTTTGAGTAACGAAGGGGCATATTTTAGCTATTCTTGAAGGATATCGCACAGTATCAAGACGGCCATTACAAGATTCGGATAAAGCAAAGGGCAAAGCCAACTTAATATTAATTAAATTTGAAACTCACAAATTTCTTTGAGTGCAGGAACTTTTTAGATGTAAATTTTGGCAGGGTAGAAGGTCCCCAAATCTTCGGCATTGCATCATGAATATTTGTTGCTGTAAATTACGCACTGCGTCAAAACTCGTCTCACCGTATATGAATCAAGCATCGCAAAAGCTCTTCGCTCCGCACTAATTTTGGTAATCATAAATCAGGCACTGCTTTAGGCTCGTCCGCCTTTAATAGGACATCTTAGGCTGGTCCGCCTTTAATGGGACATTTTAGGCTTGTCCGCCTTTAATAGGACATTTTAGGCTTGTCCGCCTTTAATAGGACATTATGGGCTTGTCCGCCTTTAATTGGACATTTTAGGCTTGTCCGCCTTTAATTGAACATTATGGGCTTGTCCGCCTTTAATTGGACATTTTAGGCTTGTTCGCCTTTAATTGAACATATAGGATTGTTCGCCTTTAATTGAACATTTTTAGGCTAGTCCGCCTTTAATAGGACATTTCGGGCTCATCCGCCTTTTATATGTTGCATGGGTTGTGCACCGCCCCTTTGAAATTTCTGCATAAGGCTGAGCACCGCCTTTTATATGTTGCATGGGCTGTGCACCGCCCCTTTGGAATTTCTGCATAAGGCTGAGCACCGCCCCTTTGAAATTTCTGCATAAGGCTGAGCACCGCCTTTCATATGTTGCATGGGCTGCGCACCGCCCTTTAAAATTTCTGCATAAGGCTGAGCACCGCCTTTTATATGTTGCATGGGATGCGCACCGCCCTTTGAAATTTCTGCATAAGGCTGAGCACCGCCTTTCATATGTTGCATGGGCTGCGCACCGCCCTTTGAAATTTCTGCATAAGGCTGAGCACCGCCTTTCATATGTTGCATGGGCTGCACACCGCCCTTTGAAATTTCTGCATAAGGCTGAGCACCTTTCATATGTTGCATGGGCTGCGCACCGCCCTTTGAAATTTCTGCATAAGGCTGAGCACCGCCTTTCATATGTTGCATGGGCTGCGCACCGTCCTTTGAAATTTCTGCATAAGGCTGAGCACCGCCTTTCATATGTTGCATGGGCTGCGCACCGCCCTTTGAAATTTCTGCATAAGGCTGAGCACCGCCTTTCATATGTTGCATGGGCTGGGCACCGCCCCTTTGAAATTTCTACATAAGGCTGAGCACCGCCTTTTATATGTTGCATGGGCTGCGCACCGCCCTTTGAAATTTCTGCATAAGGCTGAGCACCGCCTTTTATATGTTGCATGGGCTGTGCACCGCCCCTTTGAAATTTCTACATAAGGTTGAGCACCGCCTTTTATATGTTGCATGGGCTGTGCACCGCCCCTTTGAAATTTCTACATAAGGCTGAGCACCGCCTTTTATATGTTGCATGGGCTGTGCACCGCCCCTTTGGAATTTCTGCAAAATGCTGAGCGCCGCCTTTTTATATGTTGCATGGGTCGAGCACCGCCCTCTTGACGTTTATGCATAAGGCTGAGCACCGCCTTCTATCTGTCGCATGGGCTGAGCACCGCCCTCTTGATGCTTTTGCATGAGGCCGAGCACCGTCTTCTATCTCAATTTTATTCTGCTTTGTAATTTGAACTACGCCTGACCTGATTCCCATGGTGGGATACGTAGGCGGCCCGCATAGGCCTCGGTCACACATTATTAGAAAACCTCAATTTCATATCTGCTTGTAACATAAACTACGCTCGACCTGATTCCCTCAGTGGGATACGTAGGCAGCCTATGTCAGGTTCGGTTTCGTCGTTTGCAAAAGCTCAATATCCTTCTGTGCCAGAAACTGGGACAAATTTTAAGGGCATCATCGCAGCTCAACATCCTCCTGTGCCAAAAACTAGGACAAATTTTTAAGGGCATCATCGCAAGCGACATCGAGAAACATGAAAGAGTATATGGCCAACAGAGTCATCAGGCAAAAAGGAGACTTGGGAAAAAGGACGCTCGCTTTGTTTCACAGTGTGTCACAGTCCCAGTTAGCCAAGACTCAGAAATGGGCGGAGTTTACAAGTCCAGACGAAGTTGGAAGCATGAAGCGTCGAGAGCCAGATCTTCAATGCTCGCAGCCGCATTGCACCGCACCCGCATTGCTTTATTATTTTCAAATGCCCTGCGTATGCTCGCAGCCGCATCGCACCGCACCTGCTTTGCTTTATTATCTCCAAATGCTCTGCGTATGCTCGCAGATGCATTGCACCGCACCTGCATTGCTTTATTATTTTCAGATGCTCTGCGTATGGTCGCAGACGCATTGCACCGCACCCGCATTGCACCGCACCCGCATTGCTTTATTATTTTTCAAATGCCCCTGCGTATGCTCGCACCCGCATTGCACCGCACTTGCATCGCTTTATTTCAATATTTATTTTTACTGACTATTTTTATCTAGTTTAAAGTTTCGCAGGAGCTTTAGCGCAACGTGGAACTATTTCTTCGGCAGCGAACTGGGGCAATGCGTCGGGAAGGAAAGCAGACTTCCCGACAAGGGTCAAAGATCTACCTCGAACACTCGGCTCCAATTCCAAATATCCCGCTCGCATTCCAGCACACTCAATTTTCAGAGTTCTATCATAATACCCAGTGTCATCATAATTCGACACTGGGACAATATTTTGCAAAGATTCGCACCAATCGGGGTCTGTTATTCATAGGGGTCGTAGTTATCCCAGAACTACACACGACCTGATTCTCATGCAGCCCGAGATATGTAGGCAACTCGGAGACCGGAGTCGGCCGTAATTTTCTAAAAATTTCTTTACCCTTAGTCCTCCAAAATCCTTTAGCCGGGACAAAATAGGCTACTAGGTCAACGTCTTTGCCCGAAAATTCTTTCATCATTACCGGGCAAAGAGGGACAAGTTGTTGACACCCAATTTTGTCCCACCTTTCCTCCGAAATACCTATTTTTCGCTTCTAATATTTTGGCAACTTTAAAAAATAATTATTTGCATTTTTTACTATAATTAGCTTTTATTAATACCGGCATTTCATTATCCTGTCATTATCTTTTACTACCGTTACTACTACCACTACTACCACGATTATTATTATTATTATTATTATTATTATTATTATTATTATTATTATTATTATTATTATTATTATTATTATTATTATAATTCGCGTCTTTATCATTTCAGCATTTTTACCGCCTTATGCACACGCATCGCATTTATTTTGCGCAGCTAAATAATAGCATTTATTTACCGTTGACTTTCAAAATATTATTTCACAACTATTACGACGTCATATCATTTTATTTTCATCTGAATACTAATTAGTACATACTTTTATATTAGGGGATATTTTACCCCACTTAGCATATAGTTAATTAAAATAGGGTATTTTCTTTCATTCAGCCCTTATTTTTAATTCATCTGACCCAAATCAAAACCCAATCAACAACATTATTTTCGGATTAGCCCATTATCACTTAAAATATTGGCCCAGCCCATACCCCATTACCCGTCCGAACCAGCCCAATCCCCTCTTCAACAAAAGAACCCCTAGGGTTCTTTCTCTTCATCCCAGCGCCGCTCACCCCCCCCCCCCCCCCCCCCCCCCCGTCTTCTCTCCTTCATCTCCCTCATCTCCCCCATCTTCTTTTGTCCCCTCTGTTTCCTCCACTTCCCCTGTTCCCCACGCTTCTGCCACTTCCACTTCCTCTGTCCCCCACGCTCCTCTCTCTCTTCTTCGCAAACCCTAGATTTCCCTATAAATACCAATGTCTATGTTCGTTGCAGGGGGTCCTTTTTTTTTTATTGAGAAAATTCCCCAAGGACAGGTTTTGGAAAAGCCCGGGAATCGCAAAAATCCCTTACAAAACCGAAGCTTGAATCGCAAAATAACCCCTAAAAATACAAGTTTTTAGCCATCCGGAATTCCCTAAAAGATATTAGTTTATCAGTAGCTGCAATAGTTCTTGCACATCGGGTCTCTCTCTTTGTTCAGCCGCTAAAAATTCCTTAAAAGTTTTAGTTTTCAGTAGTCGAAACATTTCTTGTTATCGAGTCAAAATACTACAATCATATTCTGTTTTCGTTCACCTTGGTATCGCTTCGAATCCGAGCATCGCAAGCTCGGATTTGGCAGTCTTCGAGATAGATTGGAAACCCCGCGCCTCACTTCGCTGCACCCGAAGAAGGTAATTCTCCATTTCTGTTTTTTATATTTCTTTCGCATTTTGGTTGCTTTGTGTTATTGTAGTTTGTCATTTTGTGATTAAGCATGTTAGTATGGTTAATTCGATTTAGTTTGATGGATAAGTTTGTTTCTTGTATTGGTCTGTTTGCGTGGCTAAGCGTTGTTTTTTACGTGATAATGTAGTTTGGCTTGTTTAAGTATGTGAACAGCTCTTCGTTATTTAGTTGATTTCTGTTTAGCAGTGTAAGGTTTGTTTATGTATTTATATGCTAGATTCGGTTTACGTTTAGTTGGGTATGCTCCTGTGTTAGTTTAAGATATGTGTTTGTGTTTATCTGCAGTTCTTTGTCCTGTATTTGTTAGTTGAGGTTGAAATTTTTGTCCTTACTTTGTTAGTTAGTTTAGGATTGATAGTTTGTTTTTCATGTATTTGTTAGTTTAGGTGATTATTTGGTTAGTATTAATCAATATATGTTATTCTAGGATGGTATGGTGGTAGATTTTAATTACTAGTTCAATATCTGCTTATGTGTGTTGGTTGTCATTCTTATTTAGCTATGTTCGTTAATGGTTGCAAGCATTAGCTTTTTTTTACATTGTTTCGGGTTCAGCCGAATTGTATTGTTTAGTTGGGAATCTTCATCTCCTTTTAGTTTTATTGTTTTCTTATGTGTGTTTTAATTCTTGCTCGTTTGTTTTGATTTCTCGCTTAATATAGTTGGTTAGTATTCAACAATACGATCTCATGTTAGCTGCTTAAATGGTTTGCCTCCATGTTTCGTGTTAATGTTTTAAGGTAGTTTGAAGTGTTAGTTTCATGTATATTTAGCTGCTAGTCTTTATCCCATTATGTCTATGATTCAAGTATAGTAGTGTAGTTCAGAGCAGCTTGAACTATTTGATCTGTTATTTGTTTGAAGTATTAATCTGTCAGGAAGTAGATCTCTGTAGCATGTTCTGTGTCTATCGTCAGCCATATTTATCGATTACATACTAATCTTTCTCCTTTCGTTTTTATGCATGACCACCGCGTGCGAGTCCGAGGAACTCGTCTTCTTCCGCATTCGATGTTGGGCCAAAGCCCAACGGAACATTCTATCGAGTCAGCCCCATCAGCTGTGTAAAATGATTCTGGGCCGAGGCCCATAACCGCAGCAACAGTGCACAGCAATTGGTCTGAAATGGGCCGATCCATTTAATTCCTTTCCTCCTCTATTTTATGCTCCGTTTGTGCATTGTTTGCTTTGGCATTGAATGACTAACGCTTTGCCTTGTTCCGTTTTCTTAACATTAGATGAATCCTAGCGGATTAGTGGGGATAATGTTAGTAGTAACGGGTAGTCAAATTTAAAGGAGAAACCAATAGTTAATTCCTTAGATTTCAGTTCTTATGTTAAAATTATTTAAAGTCTTCTTTTATGCTAATTATTATATTTTCTCTAAATCTTATTTTAAGCAACATTCTTATATTTTCCTTAAAAACCTTAACAACCTTTCTTAGCCCTTTTTCCTAAAATTCAAAGCACCTTATTTAGCATTAATTAATTAACCTAAGTTCGGCCGGATAACCGTAGTTAACGGATTCTAAAGGATGCCTAACCCCTTCCCTTTAGGATAATATAGAACCCTTACCTAGAATCACACTGATTAAGCAGACTATTAACGGAGGTTTAGTTAGCTTTACCTTAGTTAATAACTAGGTGCCCTAATTCACCTTAAAATCAATTAGGTGGCGACTCCTTAAAATAAAGCAATTTAGGTATCTCCAATATGTTGTACTCTAGTTTAACCCGGTTAAAATGGGGTATAACACCAAGTTTGGTGTGCTTATTCTGAGGGCTTAATTTAGACTATAATGGACTGGTCTTTTTATGCGCAATGTGGCTCCTCCCCTGCTGCTTCCTCTCTATGATTCATATCTGTTTTATTTCAAACTGTACCTGAACTTGCAATGCATCACTTTCCTTTTAAAAAAATTAGTCTAAACTTGGCCAAACTTGTATTCCATTTGTCTGCTAGCTTTGTATGTAAGGTCCATGCCTGCTATGTCCTTATAACTATGTGATCCATTTGAAATGGTTTAAGGGAAAATAAGGATGATTGTCTCTACATGTAACTGTTTCTTATTAGCTTTTAGGTTCTGAATATCGTGTATATCACTTGTGTTCTATCTTTTAAACTGCTTCTATGAACTTTCTAAATGTGTTATGACATGATAGAACTAGGTTTATTGTAAGTTTACGTATTTGTTTTGCTGGAATACAAACTGTGTATACTAAGGCATACCAAATATGCTATGGTATATACAAAAGCTCTGTATACCCGTGGTATATATGAACTTGTATATCCAGCATATATATGGTATATCTCTCGGTTATAATCAGAATTGGATCAGGTCTGCAAGGCCTGTTGTGTTTCTGTCTGCTCGATCTTTACGATTCTTATATTGCAAGCATGTTGTGTTTGATTATGTATATGTATGCATATGACTAATATACCTTAGTTAATACATTTATAGGGAGATTAGTGGGTCACTATGGATTAAGCTTGAACCCTCCCCGGTGTTAGCCATGCCTGGGATTCATGAAATCCCTTGGAACTTGTGCAACATCGGGAAGACGGGGACAAAAGCTTTCCAATATTAACCTTCTAAGTATCCTTATGAATGTGTATACGCGAGATATACTTAAATATACATAATGTATACATAAATTATTTTATTTGTCTCGGTTGTTGCCTTTCCTTTTTATTTTGAAGTATAAGTCTTGTAAATCTTCACTCTACTAATCCTTTTCTTTCGTTTTATGCATGACCTTCGCGTACAAGTCTAAGGGACTTGTCTTCTTCCGCATTCGGTGTAGGGCTAAAAGCCCAACGTGATCTCTCTCTCGTGTCAGCCCTGACCGCAGCATAAAAAAAAAAAAATCTGGGCGAAGGCCCAATGGCCGAAACAGTTTGCTGCAATTGGCCTAAAATGGGCCGATCCATTTAATTTCTGTCCCCCTCTACTTTATTTTCTGTTGTGTATTTTCGATTTGTATTGTATGACTAACACTTTACTTTGTCTTGTTTTCTTAGCATTAGATGAATCCTAGCGGATTAGTGGGTATAGTTTTAGTAATAATGGGTAGTTAGTTTAAAGGAGAAACCAACAATTAATTCCATAGGTTTCATTCTCTTTTTCTTTATGTTAAAATTATTTATAGTATCTATAATATTTATTTTTATTAGAACAATTGATTTTCAAATAGCGTGAGCACATATTTTGAGTTAAGGAAATCATGTTTTATTCTTACTATCTTAGAAATTTACAACGTTGTGGATATGCCAATATGAACTTGAATACTGTTTACAAACAAATTTTTAAGTTTGATTTAATCATGCATTTTTTTTTAAATTGAGCATAGATAAAAAAATATATATATATATAAAAAAAAAAAAAAAAAGAGGAAATTCACGCCCCCTTTTTGTGTATCACAAATCTAAATTTTCAACATTAACATAGTTACGTAACATAAATTATTCAAAGCTCAAATTAGCTAAATTTTCCTTTAAAACTATTAACTAAGTGTAATTCTTTATTTGAATTCATATAAGATGTTGCGGAAGTATATTTTCTTTTATTAAAATAAATAATACTAAGATGCATAAAAAATGATTTTGGCCCTTTGGAAGATAGCTATTTACTTGGTCAAGTATAAAAAATGCATTATGTTTATTTGCAAAATTTCTCTATTTTAATTACGTATAATGTGTTTATGAGAGACCTTTTTTTCCTGAAATTGTTTTTCATTGTTATATTTTTCGATATTAACCTAAGTTTGGTCGGTAACCATAATTAATGGATTCTAAAGGATGTCTCACCCCTTCCCTTTAGGATAATCAAGAACCCTTGCCTAGAATCACACTAATTAAGTAGACCATTAACGGAGGTTTAGTTTAGCTTTACCTTAGTTAATAACTAGGTGTCCTAATTCACCATTAAACAATTAGGTGGTGTGTCACGCCCCGAACCATGGCCTGGACGTAACACGGCACTCGGTGCCTGACTCCATGTGACCGAGCGAACCACATGGCTTGCTAAATCATCATGATACATAACATATGCGGAATATAACGTGAATGCATAATGAGCCTTTATAAAACATGGTAAGTCATAATACTTAATAAAATACTTGTTTAAGCATGAGTGAGCCAAAATGGCTATACGACTCCAAATGTCTGACATGACATAACTGACTTGTCTAGTCTATGAAACCTCTATCATGAGTCTGACTGATAAACATACTTACTGGGACAAGGCCCTCAGCATACCTTTAGATGCATAATTAATCATAAAACAAAAGTTGACTAAACCCCGAATGAGATGGGGCTCACCAATAAGCTGATACGAATGTTGTCCTACTGAGCAGATGTGTCGTCCTGTATATCAGTACCTGCATCGTGAAATGCAGGCCCCCGGGCAATAAAAAGGGGACGTCAGCACATTGAATGTACTGGTATGTATAGCAACTGAAAGAAATAACATGGGACATGGAATAACATGATGAGAACTGAAACTGCAAACCTGGACATGAACACGAGTGCATACATATACATATAAAAAACACGGTAAAAATATCATAAGTAGGGAGAGCAATAACTTATAACCGATCCATGGTCTGGTGCTTGCGTCCCGCCAGCAGAACACTCAGTCCTTGCCAGGGAACATGAGATTTAATAAAATATGAAAGGATCCAGTCATTATGAGAGATCGTCCGGGACATGGGTGGAGCGATCCTCATCCTACGGTGGCTACGTAGTTTCAGGCTATCTGAAGCCCTCCTCGGTAATTAATGCAACTCCCCAAAACATGAACATGTAAAATAGTGGCACTTTCTGCCCATGGTATATCATGAATCATAACTTGCTTGTACATAGTGTTCATGAATCATAACTTGCTTGTACATAGTGTTCATGAATCATAACTTGCTTGTACATGGTTTTCATGAATCATAACTTGTTTGTATAGTTTCATAAGATAACTTGTCATAGTCTTGCAAAACATGTTTTTGGTTCATGAGTAATAACAATAGTTTGAAATCATATATATATACTTGTCTTGAAAACATGCTTGTAACTTGCTGGATGAAATCATAAAGTTTCATATAAACATAATGAGAACACATGAGGATGAATTCATGATTCATGGATTAAGCTAGGGTTCCTAATAACCGTAATGGAAGATTAGGAATACAACAACGAATATAGATACAAAATCCATGTACATAAATACATAAATACGGGCTACCAATATGTTGGGTTTAATGCCCTAGGATTTGAACTTCATTGATATCAAGAAACGTAGCATGGGGAAGAACGTAGAGATTCCCACATGTGGATGGAAGTTCTACATACCTTGACTTCCTGCTTTTGAGTGTATCACAATGTCCTTCAATCCCTTCAACTTTAATCTATAGCAATACAGGTCATAGGGACTCTATATTAGCAATCATATCCATATTTTGTTCATCTAAGCATTTTATCAAACACTTGGTGGGCATGAAGCTCCACAACCTTCATTAATGGTGATTTCTTCACCCAATTCCCATTCTATTACTTCTAGGTGATTCTACAATCTTAATTAGATGTAACTAACATCATCCTTCATCACCCATATGAATACAACAATCCCAAGTCAACAATCCAAAACTCTAGCATTGTTCATATAATCCTCTTTATCAAACCCATTTACTATTCTCCCAAGAACTCATCAATTCAAACCTATAAATGTTCAGAGAGTAGAAACATTACCTTTTCGAAGTCCAATCCTCTTGAGTTCGGGTTCTAGGGTTTTCACCTCCAACTATAATGTTCCAATCATAACTCTATAGATTAGAAGGGTTTACTCAAGTTAGAACGGGATTAGGGACTTGGATTCAATCTAGAATCATGATAGAAACTTACCTTGGAAGATCTTGAGATTTGGGACTTGTTCTCTATGAGTTTAGAGAGTATTTTCGTGAATGGGGAGGCTGGGGAAATAACCCCAAGTCCTAAATATAGCTTAAAACGCGTAAACCCGACCTTTGACCCGAAAACGTACTTAACGGACCAAACGACGGTTCAAACGACGAACCGTCGATCAGATCGACGGAGCGTCGATCTGCTCCGTCGAATTGGTCAAATTTCCAGTGAACAATGCACAATCGACGGTTCAAAGGACGAACCGTCGATCAGATCGACGAACCGTCGATCTGCTCCGTCGAATTGGTCAAATTTCCAGTGAACAATGCACAATCGACGGTTCAAAGGACGAACCGTCGATCAGATCGATGAACCGTCGATCAGATCGACGAAACGTCGATCTTCCCGTCGAAGTCACCCATTTTCCAGCGAAGACAGGCTTCAGTAAAATGGGCATAACTCTTTGCAAAGATGTCCGTTTGACCTCCATAATATACCGTTGGAAAGCTATTTCAAAGGTCTACAACTTTAATCAAGGATGTTTTCCCAAATTCCAAATTAATAATGGGGTTATAATCGTTGGAAGTATGACCTTCTATAAACTCTCTTGCAAACATGCTCCGTAGAGTGGTTTTCAACTTTGCTTTGCCCAAAGACATTTCTTATGACTTAATTGGTTTTCAAAACACTTTCTATAATCCTCATATTGGTTCCATTATATTATCATCTTATGAGTCAAACTTTCGTCCGAAGTTACGAGGTGTTACAATATCTCCCCCTTGGGATCATTCGTCCTCGAATGATAACCATTCGGGATTCTACAAAAATTTCGCTAGAGTTTCCCCTGTAGTAAGGCACTACCAACCTGTCACAAAAATCCATAATATCATTGCCTCGCAGGGCTACATCATAATAGCATTATAAATTGGCCACACACGACCAAAAACATGAAAAGAAAGCTTTCATACCTCAAAATCTTGGTGATTCATCATAAATCTCTTCTGCAGGCTGAAACAAGTGCGGGTACCTGGATTTCATATCCTTCTCGGCTTCCCATGTAGCTTCCTCAACCTTCTGTCTCCTCCACAGGACTTTCACTGAGGCTACTTCCTCAATCTTCAACTTGCGAACATGGAGATTAAGGATTTTGACTGGGACTCCTTCATAAGTCAAATTATCATTGACTGTTATGCTATCAGTCGGGAAGATCAATGACGGGTCTCCCACACACTTTCTCAACATTGACACATGAAACACTAGATACACCATAATCAAGTCTTGTGGCAACTCAAGCTTATAAGCCCATTGACCAACCATTCGTTGGATTTTGTATGGTCCATATGGCGGGACTATGATTTCTTCTTCTTACCAAATCTCATAACGCATTTCATAGGCGAAACTTTCAGAGACACTTAATCATCAAATTGAAACTCTAAGTCTCTACGCTGCATGTCCGAATAGGACTTTTGGCGACTCTGAGCCGTCTTCAAACGCTTCTAAATCAACTTGGCCTTCTTTATATCCTGATAGACCAAATTTGGTCCTAACAACTCTGCTTTCCCAACTTTAGACTAACCAATCGGTGATCTACACCTTCGCTCAAAAAGGGTTTCAAACGGTGCGATCCCAATACTATCATGGTAATTATTTTTGTAAGTAAACTCAATAAGAGCAGGTGGTTATCCCAATTACTATTGAAATCAAGGGCACATGGTTACTGAACCGAATGAATACATGATTACTAAATTGCTGAGACATTGAACCGAATGTCTACTGAACTAACTGAATACTAAGCTGACTGAATACTGTATTAACTAAATACGAAACTAACACACTAACTGAATATTGAGCTGACTGAATACTGGATTAACTGAGTAACATTAACTGAATACTGAGCTGCCTGAATACTGGATTAACTGAGTACGGGACTGGCGTGAATACGTGACTACTGGACTGATATCTAAGTACTAAGCTGACATAAATATCGGAGTATTGAACTAACATGAACATTATAACATGAGATCTGAATAGCGTATCTGTCTAACCATTTATCTGAGGATGAAAAGTTGTGCTATGGTTCACCTCTGTACCCAATCCTTTCTGAAAGGATTTTTAGAAGTTCGGTGTGAACTGAGCACCATAATCTAAAATAATGGACTCTAGGGTCCCATACAATCCAACAATTTCATTAACACATGACTTGGCATAATCTTATGTTCAATCTGTGGTCTTAACTGGCAAGAAGTGCGCTGACTTCGTAAGTCTGTCCACAATCACCCAAATTAAATCATGCCTCATAGCTGAACGAGGTAGACCTGATACAAAGCCCATATTGATCATTTCCCATTTCCAGACAGGAATATCATTATCCTGAGCCAAGCCACCAGGCCTCTGGTGTTCGGCTTTCACTTGCTGACAACTCGGACACTCAGCTACGAACTCTGCTACATTCGTCTTCATATCATTCCACCAATAAATCTCCTTAAGATCATTGTACCTCTTAGTGGAGCCTGGGCGAATGGAATACCTAGAGTTGTGAGCTTCTGACATGATTCTCTCTCTGAGCCCATCTACATCTGGAACGCATAATCTGCCTCGATATCTCAAGGTACCATTATCTCCCCGTTGTTCAAAAGCTAAGGCTTTCTATTCATGAATCCCTTCTTTCATCTGCAGCAAGTAGGAATCACCAAACTGCTTCTCTCTAACTTCGATGTCTAAGGAGGAATAAGCCATGTTCCGGGCAACAACTCCACCTACTTCGGAGCCTGAAAGTCGAATTCCTAGCTTGGATAAGCGGTGAAATTCTTTCACCATAGTTCTCTTGTCTGTCTAAATCATGAGCCATACTTCCCATACTTGATTTTAGATACTTCCTAAAATACTCATAATACTATTGTGCGCTAAGTCTATGACTAGCACCCTAAAGATTAGAGTCTCATGCAATGACACTACCTTTGTGACACATAACTGGGCATGATCTTATAGCTTTTCTGTGATCTCCTAATTGATAGTAATTGAACTTGACACGATTCGTTTGACGATCATTCTACTCATTTCGGGTTAGGCATATTCCCTATGGAGGCTATCTCATTATGCCAACCTAACTGAATTAAGGTTCTTCATATCTCATACTAACCCTTCGGGTCTTCAATTATCTCACTGGACTTATTGGAGATTTATGCATCTCCCCCTTAGACCAAGGCTAACATCTTATACTTACAAACTCTTCTCCTTTGATGGGATCCAATTAACATTCCTTATCTTCTGTAATTCCTTTGTACTCTACAACATTGATGAATCTTTCGACTCCCATTTGAGAAATTTCTCATGGGGAAAACTAAATTTACTTACATGAACGGTTGCTACTGTATTCATAACTGGCATACTCCATCTTAATGACTTTACTCTGCTCACATTGTAAATCTTAGGTCAACCCCTTTTGACAACTCTTAAAGGCTATTCTTCTATAGTTTGTTCTCTTACAGTTTAGCTGATTTCTTCTTTCACTAATCACTCTACTCCACGCTTAACGTAAGCCCTTGGTTTCTAACACATGTTCGGATGTATCCGAACTGTCACCTACCCAAGGTATTCATCTGAATTGGAAATAAAATCATATTTCTCAAAGTCAGCCGTACTAGTAAAGTCAAATCTTATCATTACTGTTGACATGGCTTTTCCAGACATATTACGAACTTATATCTCATTCTCCTTCTATTTTTAGGAAAATTTTGGCAGAGTTTCCTCTGTATTTCTTACTATCCCAAAAACCTGCACGCAGGAAATATCAACAATGCCTCACAAGGCCAACATATATACATGTATATCATATCATATCATAGCCACACAAGGCTCCCAATTTCAACAACAGTATAAAAATGATGAACTTACCTCATATGTCCAACTCAACTGTACCTGTTACAATTTCCTGTTTATTTTCCCTTTCAATCTTTAACAGCAGATGGAGTGGGTCCTGATGACCTCCGGTAGAAAACTGTCTGCCACCACTTCCTTGAGATCCTTCATGACTTACCTTTTTCCTGTTGACTTAGCTCCTTTTCTAATTTCTCTGATATTCTCTCCCTGTTGTATTTCATTCTCCTTTCTCAAGAATATCATTATCATTCAACATACCATTCATTCCACTACACCCCTTCTTGGGCAACTTACATTGTATTCCACTTTCAATAGCACTTGAAGTCTCATTCGTTACCAGTAAGTACTGCACAATTGTACCCTCTATGGGTAAACATCCTTACTTGGACCTTGAATTACTTGTTCATCTCTTGCGCATTCGAAACGTACGTAATTCGAGAAGAAGAGAAGTTACTTATCGCTCTAAGCTTCATGGCACGATCTAGAGTAGAAAGAAATTAGACAATCCTGAATGTCTTGGTGGTCAACTGTTTATATGTATGGGGCCCTCACACATATAAAAGTGACCCCACTGGACACGGTTTCATAGACTCCCTAAAGACACTTGAACCTAGGCTCTGATACCAAGCTTTGTCACGCCCCGAACCATGGCCTGGACGTAACACGGCACTCGGTGCCTGACTCCATGTGACCGAGCGAACCACATGGCTTGCTAAATCATCATGATACATAACATATGCGGAATATAACGTGAATGCATAATGAGCCTTTATAAAACATGGTAAGTCATAATACTTAATAAAATACTTGTTTAAGCATGAGTGAGCCAAAATGGCTATACGACTCCAAATGTCTGACATGACATAACTGACTTGTCTAGTCTATGAAACCTCTATCATGAGTCTGACTGATAAACATACTTACTGGGACAAGGCCCTCAGCATACCTTTAGATGCATAATTAATCATAAAACAAAAGTTGACTAAACCCCGAATGAGATGGGGCTCACCAATAAGCTGATACGAATGTTGTCCTACTGAGCAGATGTGTCGTCCTGTATATCAGTACCTGCATCGTGAAATGCAGGCCCCCGGGCAATAAAAAGGGGACGTCAGCACATTGAATGTACTGGTATGTATAGCAACTGAAAGAAATAACATGGGACATGGAATAACATGATGAGAACTGAAACTGCAAACCTGGACATGAACACGAGTGCATACATATACATATAAAAAACACGGTAAAAATATCATAAGTAGGGAGAGCAATAACTTATAACCGATCCATGGTCTGGTGCTTGCGTCCCGCCAGCAGAACACTCAGTCCTTGCCAGGGAACATGAGATTTAATAAAATATGAAAGGATCCAGTCATTATGAGAGATCGTCCGGGACATGGGTGGAGCGATCCTCATCCTACGGTGGCTACGTAGTTTCAGGCTATCTGAAGCCCTCCTCGGTAATTAATGCAACTCCCCAAAACATGAACATGTAAAATAGTGGCACTTTCTGCCCATGGTATATCATGAATCATAACTTGCTTGTACATAGTGTTCATGAATCATAACTTGCTTGTACATAGTATTCATGAATCATAACTTGCTTGTACATGGTTTTCATGAATCATAACTTGTTTGTATAGTTTCATAAGATAACTTGTCATAGTCTTGCAAAACATGTTTTTGGTTCATGAGTAATAACAATAGTTTGAAATCATATATATATACTTGTCTTGAAAACATGCTTGTAACTTGCTGGATGAAATCATAAAGTTTCATATAAACATAATGAGAACACATGAGGATGAATTCATGATTCATGGATTAAGCTAGGGTTCCTAATAACCGTAATGGAAGATTAGGAATACAACAACGAATATAGATACAAAATCCATGTACATAAATACATAAATACGGGCTACCAATATGTTGGGTTTAATGCCCTAGGATTTGAACTTCATTGATATCAAGAAACGTAGCATGGGGAAGAACGTAGAGATTCCCACATGTGGATGGAAGTTCTACATACCTTGACTTCCTGCTTTTGAGTGTATCACAATGTCCTTCAATCCCTTCAACTTTAATCTATAGCAATACAGGTCATAGGGACTCTATATTAGCAATCATATCCATATTTTGTTCATCTAAGCATTTTATCAAACACTTGGTGGGCATGAAGCTCCACAACCTTCATTAATGGTGATTTCTTCACCCAATTCCCATTCTATTACTTCTAGGTGATTCTACAATCTTAATTAGATGTAACTAACATCATCCTTCATCACCCATATGAATACAACAATCCCAAGTCAACAATCCAAAACTCTAGCATTGTTCATATAATCCTCTTTATCAAACCCATTTACTATTCTCCCAAGAACTCATCAATTCACAACTATAAATGTTCAGAGAGTAGAAACATTACCTTTTCGAAGTCCAATCCTCTTGAGTTCGGGTTCTAGGGTTTTCACCTCCAACTATAATGTTCCAATCATAACTCTATAGATTAGAAGGGTTTACTCAAGTTAGAACGGGATTAGGGACTTGGATTCAATCTAGAATCATGATAGAAACTTACCTTGGAAGATCTTGAGATTTGGGACTTGTTCTCTATGAGTTTAGAGAGTATTTTCGTGAATGGGGAGGCTGGGGAAATAACCCCAAGTCCTAAATATAGCTTAAAACGCGTAAACCCGACCTTTGACCCGAAAACGTACTTAACGGACCAAACGACGGTTCAAACGACGAACCGTCGATCAGATCGACGGAGCGTCGATCTGCTCCGTCGAATTGGTCAAATTTCCAGTGAACAATGCACAATCAACGGTTCAAAGGACGAACCGTCGATCAGATCGACGAACCGTCGATCTGCTCCGTCGAATTGGTCAAATTTCCAGTGAACAATGCACAATCGACGGTTCAAAGTACGAACCGTCGATCAGATCGACGAACCGTCGATCAGATCGACGAAACGTCGATCTTCCCGTCGAAGTCACCCATTTTCCAGCGAAGACAGGCTTCAGTAAAATGGGCATAACTCTTTGCAAAGATGTCCGTTTGACCTCCATAATATACCGTTGGAAAGCTATTTCAAAGGGCTACAACTTTAATCAAGGATGTTTTCCCAAATTCCAAATTAATAATGGGGTTATAATCGTTGGAAGTATGACCTTCTATAAACTCTCTTGCAAACATGCTCCGTAGAGTGGTTTTCAACTTTGCTTTGCCCAAAGACATTTCTTATGACTTAATTGGTTTTCAAAACACTTCCTATAATCCTCATATTGGTTCCATTATATTATCATCTTATGAGTCAAACTTTCGTCCGAAGTTACGAGGTGTTACATGGTGACTCCTTAAGTTAAATAATTTGGGAATCACCAATATGTTGTACTCTACTTTGACCCGTTTAAAATGGGGTATAACAACACCAGCAGTGCCTAACTATAATTCCTTTTATGATACATGTAGTATCTAAACAATGTTTACAGAGTTAATGATCAAGGGCTCTAAAAGAGCTAACTATTTCTCTTGAAGATCATGACACTAGTAGTGTCCAAACAATATGTGATTACGGAGAATAAATTAAAGGCTCCTGAAGAGCTTATATAGTATTATGTCATTCGTTCTAGAGTGTATTATATGAAAGTGTTATGATCGAAATACAAGTTGTAGTAAACCCGAAGTTTACTAAAAGTAAATGGCTATCATATTAAAGGTATAAATAATTGGACGATTAAATATCTTCAAAACCATATTGGGTAAGAAATACGTATGTGAATGGTTACCCCCTTTATTCTCCAAATTATACTACACAAATATTAGCATGATGAAATCACATGTCACGGTAAATCAGAAGTTTATTGGTACAAAACAAAATTCATGCCATAGTAAACCAGAAGTTTACTAAAATAAATAGCACATGGCATGGTAAACTTGAAGTTTACTAGTATAAATAATTTTATTAGTCGGTATGAGTGGTTTGGCCATCCCGATTCAAATATGATGTGCAGATTGAGTATTTTGACATATATTCAAGATTCTTCAAGAATTTATTTTTGTTGCTTGTTATCATGATAAGTTGATTATACTGGCTAATATTGGGATTGAATTTCCTAAATTCTGAAAAAATATAAAAGGTGAATATGGGCCCATTCACCTGTTATGTGATGTCTTAAATAGATGCATCAATGAGATGATCACATGTGCGTTTATTGTCAACCTGCAGCTTGACATTTACAAAATACTTGCTCAAAATAATTGAGTTAAGAGCACAATTTCAGATTATGTAATCAAGACAATCCATCTTGATAATGCTGGTTTATATCCAAGCTGGTTTGGCGTTAAATGCCTCCAATAAGTAGTTAAATCGTTGCTTATGAGAACAAAGCTTCATGTGCTGGTCTAAGATATGATATATTGTATACAACATCACTTGTATGCTCCAGACCAATAAATTATGATAAATTCTCCCCTCACAATTGGTTCAGGGTTAGGAACCATATATTTCCATCTAATAGTTTTTTATGTGTGGTATATGATTAATTAATCTACCATGAGGCACAAAGATGGATTCCCCCAAAGAAGATGAGATATATGTTAGTTTTTCTAACATAAGGGGGAGAAAATAAGCAACTGAGGAATATGTTATGATTTATCATCAATATGATCCTCATTCAAAAGTTAATTCAACTCAAATGCTAGAAGCATTTGCTGACCCAAAATTAATTTCTAATTTCAGCTGCAAAATGCACCTATTAAATCATGTCCCTGAAGGACAGAGTCTACAGCATGCATGAAGCATGGTAGACTAATTGGTTCCAAACGCAATTATCCTTGAAAAGGGAGAGGAGCAAATTATCAAAATGATCATAATAAGGAGGCAATGGGCTCTTGAAGAGCATACGACATAACACTTCATGAAACCTCGTGCGCGCTTTAGGTACCTAAAATAATGAAAGTGATGAGATCTCAATAAGTTATATCATATTGCGAACCGATACAAATGATATATCGTCGACGATATCTTTGATACAATATAGCGCAATATTGTAAAAGATTGTGAGGATCTGAATTCTACGTATATAAAACATGCTAACGTAGAAATTATTATCAAGTGAAATGACGAATCTTGGTAAGCGTAAATCTTATTGGACCTGCTGTCCAGACACCAGAAGATGTCACATCATTTAAATAGAAATAGATGTTGTCACAGCCTATATGAATTACTTGACAAAATTATATGTAAATTTCTAAAGATTTTTAAATGCATGAAGCATATAGAAGTTGTAGAAATTTGTTCATAAGTTTTATATGAATTAAATTAATTAAGGTGAACGCGATTTTATCACCTTAATGAATATTCACTGACTAAAGGCACAAATGACTCTATTTATCCTTACGTCTTTGTGGAAATCAAAATCTGTCATATTGTTGGTGCAAGTTAATAACTTGAATATTGTTGAAACTCCTGAAGAGTTCTCAAAAGTTGTATATTATCTGTTGAAATGAGAAACTTGCAGAATTCTTTGGTCCTGAAGTGCCATATCTTTATGCAATTGATGCATTCATATATTTTGCTATGACTCTGAGGATTACCATCATATGATGTTGTTCTACATGACAATCAAATCATATAAATATAACAACTGTTTATAATCTGATATGCCCAGAACACGTATAGATGATTCTGTTACATTCCTGAAGAATGAGAACTTTTGAAGTGAATGCAATGATATTCATTAAAGATTATAAATAAGGACGTGCGATTGGTTGTGAAGTTATCATGAGTCACCTCCAGAAGAGGTAGAATAATTAAAGAAAAAATATTCTGAATTCTATGATTTACTCCCGAAGTAGTAAACTCTGAAATTTGCTCATGAAGTAGCAAACTTGAACTCTATTTTCGAAATAGTAATTGAGCTCTACTCCCGAAGTAGTAAGACTCTGATTCTACTCCCGAAGTAGTAGGACCCTGAAATCTACTCCTGAAGAAGTTTACTCTTGAAGTTGTAAATATTCAGAAATCTACTCGTGAAGTAGTAGAACTTTGAAATTTACTTTTGATGTAGTAAGAGCTTGAAATTTACTTTTGAAGGGTAAAACTTTAAACTTTAGTCCTGAAGTAGTAAAACTCTGAAACTTTACTCCTGTAGCAGAAAGAATTGGTAGTATATCTAAGACATTATTTTGAAGAAATGTTTTCTTGTACTTGAGAAAAATGATGAGCTATTATAAAGTGCATCTAAATGACCAGACTTGATTCCTCGAAGTGAATGAAAGAAATACGACAACTTATCTCCTGGAGAGATGGAATAATAAAGGATGTATATACTATTCATGTGGTATAAAGTTATTGCAACGCGTGCCTGTAGTAGATAAAAGCATATTGGTTATTTTTTATTTTATATTAAGCATCATTCTAAGGCAAATTGAAACATATCTTGTAGAATGTTTGAATATTAGTGTTAGTTTACTTATTTACTGAATAAAAGAGTAAAGTTGCTCAAGTTTTGAGCATAAAACCACCATATGCATGGGTAAAATACTAATTAAAATGATGAAAACTTTTCTAAGGCAGAAGATGTATTTTATGACCAAAGATATGGGTACCCACTGGAATATTTTTGTTTAACTTGATCTTATCATTTAATAGCAAATTACATATATACTTGATGATTATATATGGCGTTGTGTTTCATTATTTGTAATTAGTTTTTGCGTTAATTATGGTTACAGTTGTTATTTGA
The DNA here is from genome assembly GCF_019175385.1 of Lycium barbarum. Taxonomy (NCBI): domain Eukaryota; kingdom Viridiplantae; phylum Streptophyta; class Magnoliopsida; order Solanales; family Solanaceae; genus Lycium; species Lycium barbarum. The sequence goes on from NC_083342.1 coordinate 108,374,511, forward strand.
TCCTTATATATTATCTGGACTTGTCACATTCCGATCACATTCGTATTGTAGATGGTTAAGTTTTACTAGCACAATGCATATACATTTAATCATAGCGTTCACACTTTATCATTATACTAGTCAACTTATCCGCGCTTCGCGCCGTCATAAACAAAAATAGTAAATTTATGATATTGCTCTTGTTGTAACAAAATATAGCTTAAATGTAAAATATTTTTGATTTTTTTAATGAAATGAACTTTTCATAATTCTGGATTATTAAAAATAAACAAAAAGTAATCTTTTGCAACAGATTAACTAAGAAGCTACACTATAAAACTTAAGTTTCCAAAAACCATAAAATCTAATCAAACCATCACATGTTTCTTTGTTTTAGGATAATGAAGTCAGAATAAAAAATAAAAATAACTGTGATAGCACCACAACAAAAAGCCTAAAAAAATCTTTAAAAGAAAATTCACTTACGATACATTTTTTTCACACTTTTCCCTACCGGTTCTTGAAAGTTCAATCAAATAACCTTATAACTCAGCGTGTAGTATTGTGTGACTAAGGAATTTGCGGACTTTATATGAATCCCGATGTTTCAAGGTATTCTATTAGGGGAAGCAGAAATAATGCAAACAAACTTGGCTGAGAAAAGTACGGGGCATTCTGTTTACAAAATTAAAATTAGACACCCATGTCAAAATCCGTGCTTTACGTACACAAAGAAAAAAGAACTATAACAAAATTGGGCAAGATATTTAGCACTTTTTACTTTCTCGTATTCAAACTAAGCAACCAAATAATAAGTAAAGACGTTATACAACTTAAAATACTTTTTGTCCATTTCAATTAATAAAACATATAAGATAACTTAAGAGATTCCAAAAGAAGAAGCCAGAAAAAGGAGCGTTACTTGACAAAGGGATAAAATGTTCATCAAATTTGAGCCACATTCATCTTAATCTCTTTCACGAATATAGAAGCTCTTCACCGGTGTCCGAATTATACGATAACAGTGGATATTGAATAACATGTAATCTTCTATAACAACCCCAACAAATATACAATATAATAATTTGATTTGCAACAATTGTATTTAAACACAATCATACATTCAACACACAGCTGAAATTTGAACAACTATATATAGCAGAATCAAGTGTTATTTCTCGTCAAAATCTCTCAATTCCGGTTCTTTCAAGAACAATGACAGCACTGATTTTGATGATAACACTTTCAAGGATGAATCGCCAGGAAGTACTGATCTCGTTGATTTGGGACGATTTCGAAGTGAATAAGTCAAAGACTAATACATTATGATCAGCTGTAGAAGCTAGAAACGGCAAGGATATACAGGCAATTCCTTGGGGAATGCTTAATTTTATCAAAAATAGAGTACTATGAAAATAGGGAAAGCAAGAGAGCGAGGGGAAACCAAGGTCAAGTGCAGCTTTTCCCTATTTCTTTCACTATTTATACCACTTCATCAGGGATGGAAGATTTTTAATATTGACTTTTGGATTAATTGTAAGGCTCTTGGGTTACAAATAAAAAGAAACTGTTTTTTTTATTAACTATAATGGAATTGAAACGGTTGTCTATATTGAGAGATTTCAGGAAAATTGTAATTATGTAATTTTTGAATGGAAAATAAGGACAAGCATTTAGTCTTTTTTCTCCAGATTAGCTTTTATTGGTATACTATAATTACAGGTATTGGTATGCTATAATTACAGTTATTACTCATGGTCTTGTAACTGATTTAGATAGTTGAAGAGACTACATGATAATAGTAATAAAGATGGTTCAAGAAGCATCCATGTGACTGCAATTAATTTTCAATTCATAGGTGTTTGCTTAAAATAATTTTTGAAAAAATTATTGTTGAAAAAAAGGGCAAAAATCTCACAATAAAGATAAATAGCAATGGAGGTCATAGAGAAGTGTCACATCACCTTGTCTATGCCTAGCTTTATATTATATATATATGTTATTAAATTATCATATTGACCATATAAGTCACTAAGTAAATTGTTGTATTCTAATAGGACTTATCAATTTAGTGTCAATCTTTATCTAAGACAGATAAAGTGAGTTGTTATACTTAATAGGACTCGTCAAAACTAATCAGTTTTAAATATATGACGGAGTTTGTTATATACTTAATTTTCACTTTGTATTTTCTTATAGTACTAATCATGACACCTGTTGACACCCAATTTTGTCCCGTCTTCCTTCCAAAAAATATTTATTGGCATTTCTAATATTTTTAATAGGTTAAAAATAGTCATTTAAACTTCACCGCAATTTTAATTAGCTTTCTATACCGCAATTTATTATCCAATTATAGCCATTGCCTATTATTATTATTATTATTATTATTATTATTATTATTATTATTATTATTATCACTATCATTATTATTATTATTATTATTATTATTATTGTTATTATCATTATTACCATTATTATTATGATCTGCATTATGATCACTTTTAACATTTTATTTACCGTCTTATGCACACGCATCGCATTTATTGTTGCGCAATTAAAAAATAGCGTTTATTTACTGTTTAATTTTTAAAAAATATTATCGCATGGCTATTACGATATCATATAACTTTATTTTTTATCTGAGTACTAACAAATATATACCTTTATATTAGGTAATATCTTAACACGCGTTAATACATAGTTAATTAAAATGGGTCCTTCATTTGAATTTAGAAGCCCATTGTCACCTAAAATAATACCCATCCCGTTAATGTTTCAGACCAGCCCATTACCATTCGGCCTATTTAATTACCCCAAAATGTGCAATAACCCGACCCACTACCCACCTACCCGACCCGACTCGTTCAACAAAAATGAAACCATTAGGGTTATACATTTTTGTCTCTTCACGCCGCACCCCCCCCCCCCCCCCCCCCGCTGCTCTCTCTCTCTCTCTACACGACGCAAACGGAAAATTCGCGAAATTTTTTCGCAAACCCAGGCCATGCATGACCATTTGAGGAAAAGGAAATTAATGGTCGGTCCTTTCTCCTTCAGAATTTCAACGGTTGAAGGTTTTGTTTTGTTGTCTTCCCTTCTCCTCTGCTGTCAATCTGAAACCATTTTAATGGGTTTCGTCCGCTTGTAAGATTGAAATTCGTCTTTTATCTGTTCCCTTTTGCATTTTTCATGGGACAAGTTTAATAGGTTTTGTCCCCTTCTCCCTTGTTTCTGATCGATGACAGAAAAAGCCTCCTAACGTTTCAATTTGAAAAGAATGGGACTTAAAATCCCGCCCAATTTTAGAACCCCAGAAAACCCTAGAAATCCCCCTATAAATATTCGCTTCTTAATTCATTGAAAAAAAAGTCTTCAGCCGCCCAAATCCCCCTAGAAAATATTAGTTTCAGCAGTCACAATATTTCTTGATATCGATTCTAAAAAATACTAAATCATTTTCTGTTTTCTTTTGCCCTGGTATTGCTTCGAATCCGAGTGCATGCAAGCTCAGATTTGGTAGTGTTCGAGTGTATATCGAAACCTCCGCACCCTATTCGTTGCACCCGAAGAAGGTCAGTAAACATCCCTTTTATTTATTTATCATCGAATTAAGTATTTTCTGTTTGTATTATGTGTTTTATGTGCTTTACATGTTTGTTAGTTAGGTAGTTTGATAATGTTAATAGATGTTATTCTAGTTCTGCTTAGATTAGTTTGGTTTAGTTTAGTTTAGTTTTAGTTTAGTGGATTATTATTGAGTCTTGTTTACAATTTATCCTAGATAGGTTCAGAATGTGCTTATGTTGTTTTGATAGCCTTATTATATGGGATAAGTCTTTGTTTAGGCCTGTTTAGATTAGTTTAGCCATTTGCTAGCTCTCGGTTAAGATGATTTTGTGCTTAAAATCAGTGTGTTCTTCAATCAAACTCATGTTGGTTCAACTCATGTGGCTTGACATCTATGTTTATATGTGTTAACTGCTTTGTGGTTCACCTAACTGTGTTTAGATTACTTAAGTTCTCTGTTAACAATATGAAATGAAGTATGAAATAGGATACACATGTTGTCTAGACTTACCTAATTATGGTTAGTTTATATCCTTGCCTATTTGAATCTGTGAATGCTAGTTTCACTGCAAATTTGGATAATCTGAGCCTATACTATCACTCCACATGTTTAACTCCTAATCAAAGTCTAAAATGTCAAAGAAACAACTAATCCCTGTTTACCTAAATGCTTTTTTTATCCAACTGTTGGTATCTCAGTAGCTTTAGATTGAACAACCTTTCTTGGTCCTCTTAATTATTGTAGTTGTTTATTTCTTGAACTAGCATGCATCAACTGAGTTCTGAAGTTGTATTAAACAGCCGAAGGTTTAATTCATCCCTGTTTGTTTGTGTTTAAGTGTCCAGTGAAGTACTAGTTTGATATTGTGACCTAAGCATGAGGTTAAGGTGTCAGTTTGTGTGTTGTTTTGGTTTGTCTAGTATCGCATTGAATCTGTGTTAGTGTGCATTGTTAATCTCCAACTCTCCATGACATAGCACTCTTTAAAATTTGCTCATGATAGTTCTCTTCTGTGTCTGTTAAGCTTGTTGAAGGAATCTTGCACATATAAAAGGATTAGAAAATAATGTTCCAAGTGTTGACACCCAATTTTGTCCCACCTTTCCTCCGAAATACCTATTTTTCGCTTCTAATATTTTGGCAACTTTAAAAAATAATTATTTGCATTTTTTACTATAATTAGCTTTTATTAATACCGGCATTTCATTATCCTGTCATTATCTTTTACTACCGTTACTACTACCACTACTACCACTATTATTATTATTATTATTATTATTATTATTATTATTATTATTATTATTATTATTATTATTATTATAATTCGCGTCTTTATCATTTCAGCATTTTTACCGCCTTATGCACACGCATCGCATTTATTTTGCGCAGCTAAATAATAGCATTTATTTACCGTTGACTTTCAAAATATTATTTCACAACTATTACGACGTCATATCATTTTATTTTCATCTGAATACTAATAAGTACATACTTTTATATTAGGGGATATTTTAGCCCACTTAGCATATAGTTAATTAAAATAGGGGATTTTCTTTCATTCAGCCCATATTTTTAATTCATCTGACCCAAATCAAAACCCAATCAACAACATTATTTTCGGATTAGCCCATTATCACTTAAAATATTGGCCCAGCCCATACCCCATTACCCGTCCGAACCAGCCCAATCCCCTCTTCAACAAAAGAACCCCTAGGGTTCTTTCTCTTCATCCCAGCGCCGCTCACCCCCCCCCCCCCCCCCCCTCCCTCGTCTTCTCTCCTTCATCTCCCTCATCTCCCCCATCTTCTTTTGTTCCCTCTGTTTCCTCCACTTCCCCTGTTCCCCACGCTTCTGCCACATCCACTTCCTCTGTCCCCCACGCTCCTCTCTCTCTTCTTCGCAAACCCTAGATTTCCCTATAAATACCAATGTCTATGTTCGTTGCAGGGGGTCCTTTTTTTTGGATTGAGAAAATTCCCCAAGGACAGGTTTTGGAAAAGCCCGGGAATCGCAAAAATCCCTTACAAAACCGAAGCTTGAATCGCAAAATCCCCCCTAAAAATACAAGTTTTTAGCCATCCGGAATTCCCTAAAAGATATTAGTTTATCAGTAGCTGCAATAGTTCTTGCACATCGAGTCTCTCTCTTTGTTCAGCCGCTAAAAATTCCTTAAAAGTTTTAGTTTTCAGTAGTCGAAACATTTCTTGTTATCGAGTCAAAATACTACAATTATATTCTGTTTTCGTTCACCTTGGTATCGCTTCGAATCCGAGCATCGCAAGCTCGGATTTGGCAGTCTTCGAGATAGATTGGAAACCCCGCGCCTCACTTCGCTGCACCCGAAGAAGGTAATTCTCCATTTCTGTTTTTTATATTTCTTTCGCATTTTGGTTGCTCTGTGTTATTGTAGTTTGTCATTTTGTGATTAAGCATGTTAGTATGGTTAATTCGATTTAGTTTGATGGATAAGTTTGTTTCTTGTATTGGTCTGTTTGCGTGGCTAAGCGTTGTTTTTTACGTGATAATGTAGTTTGGCTTGTTTAAGTATGTGAACAGCTCTTCGTTATTTAGTTGATTTCTGTTTAGCAGTGTAAGGTTTGTTTATGTATTTATATGCTAGATTCGGTTTACGTTTAATTGGGTATGCTCCTGTGTTAGTTTAAGATATGTGTTTGTGTTTATCTGCAGTTCTTTGTCCTGTATTTGTTAGTTGAGGTTGAAATTTTTGTCCTTACTTTGTTAGTTAGTTTAGGATTGATAGTTTGTTTTTCATGTATTTGTTAGTTTAGGTGATTATTTGGTTAGTATTAATCAATATATGTTATTCTAGGATGGTATGGTGGTAGATTTTAATTACTAGTTCAATATCTGCTTATGTGTGTTGGTTGTCATTCTTATTTAGCTATGTTCGTTAATGGTTGCAAGCATTAGCTTTTTTTTACATTGTTTCGGGTTCAGCCGAATTGTATTGTTTAGTTGGGAATCTTCATCTCCTTTTAGTTTTATTGTTTTCTTATGTGTGTTTTAATTCTTGCTCGTTTGTTTTGATTTCTCGCTTAATATAGTTGGTTAGTATTCAACAATACGATCTCATGTTAGCTGCTTAAATGGTTTGCCTCCATGTTTCGTGTTAATGTTTTAAGGTAGTTTGAAGTGTTAGTTTCATGTATATTTAGCTGCTAGTCTTTATCCCATTATGTCTATGATTCAAGTATAGTAGTGTAGTTCAGAGCAGCTTGAACTATTTGATCTGTTATTTGTTTGAAGTATTAATTTGTCAGGAAGTAGATCTCTGTAGCATGTTCTGTGTCTATCGTCAGCCATATTTATCGATTACATACTAATCTTTCTCCTTTCGTTTTTATGCATGACCACCGCGTGCGAGTCCGAGGAACTCGTCTTCTTCCGCATTCGATGTTGGCCCAAAGCCCAACGGAACATTCTATCGAGTCAGCCCCATCAGCTGTGTAAAATGATTCTGGGCCGAGGCCCATAACCGCAGCAACAGTGCACAGCAATTGGTCTGAAATGGGCCGATCCATTTAATTCCTTTCCTCCTCTATTTTATGCTCCGTTTGTGCATTTTTGCTTTGGCATTGAATGACTAACGCTTTGCCTTGTTCCGTTTTCTTAACATTAGATGAATCCTAGCGGATTAGTGGGGATAATGTTAGTAGTAACGGGTAGTCAAATTTAAAGGAGAAACCAATAGTTAATTCCTTAGATTTCAGTTCTTATGTTAAAATTATTTAAAGTCTTCTTTTATGCTAATTATTATATTTTCTCTAAATCTTATTTTAAGCAACATTCTTATATTTTCCTTAAAAACCTTAACAACCTTTCTTAGCCCTTTTTCCTAAAATTCAAAGCACCTTATTTAGCATTAATTAATTAACCTAAGTTCGGCCGGATAACCGTAGTTAACGGATTCTAAAGGATGCCTAACCCCTTCCCTTTAGGATAATATAGAACCCTTACTTAGAATCACACTGATTAAGCAAACTATTAACGGAGGTTTAGTTAGCTTTACCTTAGTTAATAACTAGGTGCCCTAATTCACCTTAAAATCAATTAGGTGGCGACTCCTTAAAATAAAGCAATTTAGGAATCTCCAATATGTTGTACTCTAGTTTAACCCGGTTAAAATGGGGTATAACACCAAGTTTGGTGTGCTTATTCTGAGGGCTTAATTTAGACTATAATGGACTGGTCTTTTTATGCGCAATGTGGCTCCTCCCCTGCTGCTTCCTCTCTATGATTCATATCTGTTTTATTTCAAACTGTACCTGAACTTGCAATGCATCACTTTCCTTTTAAAAAAATTAGTCTAAACTTGGCCAAACTTGTATTCCATTTGTCTGCTAGCTTTGTATGTAAGGTTCATGCCTGCTATGTCCTTATAACTATGTGATCCATTTGAAATGGTTTAAGGGCAAATAAGGATGATTGTCTCTACATGTAACTGCTTCTTATTAGCTTTTAGGTTCTGAATATCGTGTATATCACTTGTGTTCTGTCTTTTAAATTGCTTCTATGAACTTTCTAAATGTGTTATGACATGATAGAACTAGGTTTATTGTAAGTTTACGTATTTGTTTTGCTGGAATACAAACTGTGTATACTAAGGCATACCAAATATGCTATGGTATATACAAAAGCTCTGTATACCCGTGGTATATATGAACTTGTATATCCAGCATATATATGGTATATCTCTCGGTTATAATCAGAATTGGATCAGGTCTGCAAGGCCTGTTGTGTTTCTGTCTGCTCGATCTTTACGATTCTTATATTGCAAGCATGTTGTGTTTGATTATGTATATGTATGCATATGACTAATATACCTTAGTTAATACATTTATAGGGAGATTAGTGGGTCACTATGGATTAAGCTTGAACCCTTCCCGGTGTTAGCCATGCCTGGGATTCATGAAATCCCTTGGAACTTGTGCAACATCGGGAAGACGGGGACAAAAGCTTTCCAATATTAACCTTCTAAGTATCCTTATGAATGTGTATACGCGAGATATACTTAAATATACATAATGTATACATAAATTATTTTATTTGTCTCGGTTGTTGCCTTTCCTTTTTATTTTGAAGTATAAGTCTTGTAAATCTTCACTCTACTAATCCTTTTCTTTCGTTTTATGCATGACCTTCGCGTACAAGTCTAAGGGACTTGTCTTCTTCCGCATTCGGTGTAGGGCTAAAAGCCCAACGTGATCTCTCTCTCGTGTCAGCCCTGACCGCAGCATAAAAAAAAAATCTGGGCGAAGGCCCAATGGCCGAAACAGTTTGCTGCAATTGGCCTAAAATGGGCCGATCCATTTAATTTCTGTCCCCCTCTACTTTATTTTCTGTTGTGTATTTTCGATTTGTATTGTATGACTAACACTTTACTTTGTCTTGTTTTCTTAGCATTAGATGAATCCTAGCGGATTAGTGGGTATAGTTTTAGTAATAATGGGTAGTTAGTTTAAAGGAGAAACCAACAATTAATTCCATAGGTTTCATTCTCTTTTTCTTTATGTTAAAATTATTTATAGTATCTATAATATTTATTTTTATTAGAACAATTGATTTTCAAATAGCGTGAGCACATATTTTGAGTTAAGGAAATCATGTTTTATTCTTACTATCTTAGAAATTTACAACGTTGTGGATATGCCAATATGAACTTGAATACTGTTTACAAACAAATTTTTAAGTTTGATTTAATCATGCATTTTTTTTTAAATTGAGCATAGATAAAAAAATATATATATAAAAAAAAAAAAAGAGGAAATTCACGCCCCCTTTTTGTGTATCACAAATCTAAATTTTCAACATTAACATAGTTACGTAACATAAATTATTCAAAGCTCAAATTAGCTAAATTTTCCTTTAAAACTATTAACTAAGTGTAATTCTTTATTTGAATTCATATAAGATGTTGCGGAAGTATATTTTCTTTTATTAAAATAAATAATACTAAGATGCATAAAAAATGATTTTGGCCCTTTGGAAGATAGCTATTTACTTGGTCAAGTATAAAAAATGCATTATGTTTATTTGCAAAATTTCTCTATTTTAATTACGTATAATGTGTTTATGAGAGACCTTTTTTTCCTGAAATTGTTTTTCATTGTTATATTTTTCGATATTAACCTAAGTTTGGTCGGTAACCATAATTAATGGATTCTAAAGGATGTCTCACCCCTTCCCTTTAGGATAATCAAGAACCCTTGCCTAGAATCACACTAATTAAGTAGACCATTAACGGAGGTTTAGTTTAGCTTTACCTTAGTTAATAACTAGGTGTCCTAATTCACCATTAAACAATTAGGTGGTGACTCCTTAAGTTAAATAATTTGGGAATCACCAATATGTTGTACTCTACTTTGACCCGTTTAAAATGGGGTATAACAACACCAGCAGTGCCTAACTATAATTCCTTTTATGATACATGTAGTATCTAAACAATGTTTACAGAGTTAATGATCAAGGGCTCTAAAAGAGCTAACTATTTCTCTAGAAGATCATGACACTAGTAGTGTCCAAACAATATGTGATTACGGAGAATAAATTAAAGGCTCCTGAAGAGCTTATATAGTATTATGTCATTCGTTCTAGAGTGTATTATATGAAAGTGTTATGATCGAAATACAAGTTGTAGTAAACCCGAAGTTTACTAAAAGTAAATGGCTATCATATTAAAGGTATAAATAATTGGACGATTAAATATCTTCAAAACCATATTGGGTAAGAAATACGTATGTGAATGGTTACCCCCTTTATTCTCCAAATTATACTACACAAATATTAGCATGATGAAATCACATGTCACGGTAAATCAGAAGTTTATTGGTACAAAACAAAATTCATGCCATAGTAAACCAGAAGTTTACTAAAATAAATAGCACATGGCATGGTAAACTTGAAGTTTACTAGTATAAATAATTTTATTAGTCGGTATGAGTGGTTTGGCCATCCCGATTCAAATATGATGTGCAGATTGAGTATTTTGACATATATTCAAGATTCTTCAAGAATTTATTTTTGTTGCTTGTTATCATGATAAGTTGATTATACTGGCTAATATTGGGATTGAATTTCCTAAATTCTGAAAAAATATAAAAGGTGAATATGGGCCCATTCACCTGTTATGTGATGTCTTAAATAGATGCATCAATGAGATGATCACATGTGCGTTTATTGTCAACCTGCAGCTTGACATTTACAAAATACTTGCTCAAAATAATTGAGTTAAGAGCACAATTTCAGATTATGTAATCAAGACAATCCATCTTGATAATGCTGGTTTATATCCAAGCTGGTTTGGCGTTAAATGCCTCCAATAAGTAGTTAAACCGTTGCTTATGAGAACAAAGCTTCATGTGCTGGTCTAAGATATGATATATTGTATACAACATCACTTGTATGCTCCAGACCAATAAATTATGATAAATTCTCCCCTCACAATTGGTTCAGGGTTAGGAACCATATATTTCCATCTAATAGTTTTTTATGTGTGGTATATGATTAATTAATCTACCATGAGGCACAAAGATGGATTCCCCCAAAGAAGATGAGATATATGTTAGTTTTTCTAACATAAGGGGGAGAAAATAAGCAACTGAGGAATATGTTATGATTTATCATCAATATGATCCTCATTCAAAAGTTAATTCAACTCAAATGCTAGAAGCATTTGCTGACCCAAAATTAATTTCTAATTTCAGCTGCAAAATGCACCTATTAAATCATGTCCCTGAAGGACAGAGTCTACAGCATGCATGAAGCATGGTAGACTAATTGGTTCCAAACGCAATTATCCTTGAAAAGGGAGAGGAGCAAATTATCAAAATGATCATAATAAGGAGGCAATGGGCTCTTGAAGAGCATACGACATAACACTTCATGAAACCTCGTGCGCGCTTTAGGTACCTAAAATAATGAAAGTGATGAGATCTCAATAAGTTATATCATATTGCGAACCGATACAAATGATATATCGTCGACGATATCTTTGATACAATATAGCGCAATATTGTAAAAGATTGTGAGGATCTGAATTCTACGTATATAAAACATGCTAACGTAGAAATTATTATCAAGTGAAATGACGAATCTTGGTAAGCGTAAAACTTATTGGACCTGCTGTCCAGACACCAGAAGATGTCACATCATTTAAATAGAAATAGATGTTGTCACAGCCTATATGAATTACTTGACAAAATTATATGTAAATTCCTAAAGAATTTTAAATGCCTGAAGCATATAGAAGTTGTAGAAATTTGTTCATAAGTTTTATATGAATTAAATTAATTAAGGTGAACGCGATTTTATCACCTTAATGAATATTCACTGACTAAAGGCACAAATGACTCTATTTATCCTTACGTCTTTGTGGAAATCAAAATCTGTCATATTGTTGGTGCAAGTTAATAACTTGAATATTGTTGAAACTCCTGAAGAGTTCTCAAAAGTTGTATATTATCTGTTGAAATGAGAAACTTGCAGAATTCTTTGGTCCTGAAGTGCCATATCTTTATGCAATTGATGCATTCATATATTTTGCTATGACTCTGAGGATTACCATCATATGATGTTGTTCTACATGACAATCAAATCATATAAATATAACAACTGTTTATAAAGCAAGTCAGGAATGCACTTGGAGTAATTTCAACAATACAACCCTATTCAAAGACTGTAGATGCAGCAGCATACATAGCCCAACTAAAGGGTGGATTCATAAAACGACAAAACATATTTCACCAAAGTTGTTCTTCACACATGAGCTCCAGAAGAATGGTGATATCAACGTGTAAGAGATTTGCTCGAGCGATAATATGACTGATTTATTCACCAAGTCTCTACAAACTACAACTTTCAAGAAGATGGTGCTCAAAATTGGAATGTGAAGATTCAAGTTTTGTAGTGATGTACTCATCAGGGGGAGTTAATACGCGTTGTACTCTTTATCCCTTAGCCAAGGTTTTGTCCCAATTGGGTTTTCCTCGTAAGGTTTTTATGAGGCAACCAAAGGGCGTATTATTAGAGTTGTGTACTCTTTTTCCTTCATTAGAATTTTTTTTTCCACTGGGTTTTTTTCTAGGAAAGTTTTAACGAGGCACATCATCTATCAAATAGACATCCAAGGGGGAGTATTATGAATAGTTATCTATATATTGTGGATGTCTGTCTATCTTTAGGAAAAATATTAGGGTTAGTGACTTTAGAATCAAGTCAGTTTTCCCCTATAAATATAGAGGTTCTCTTTCATTGTAAATACATCCCTAACAAGAGAAATAAAGATATCTTCTCTCTTTCTCCACAATATTCTTTTTGCTTGCTTTATTATTTTATAATACTAATGCTTTTCTATCACTTTCATCTAACCACTTTTTAGTTACTTTTCACTTTTATTTTTTACTTTTCCAGATGGACCACCGCAAAGGAGTGTGTGTTACACTCTTGGGGTAATTTGTTGCACTTGCTAAGAAGACCATCTGCATCTCCCAAAGTTTTAACATCTGCAAGAAAATTAGAGTTAGGGGTAGTTTGATTTGTAGATTAGGGATTAGATAAAATTCAATTGAGATATTCGGTTTTTTACATAGGCGCATTCATGACAAATTATGTAGATTAAATTAATCGAACCCAATCTCGCGTTGATGCTTTGTGCACCAGGTGCCTTTTTCTTATTATTTTCGACTCGAACTATGTGTATAAATGTATACATTAAAAATCACATTTTTAACCTACTAACTCTAAATATTGCATTAGCCTCTGGTTTGTTATGGGATAAATCTTATTCCGTGTAATTAAGGTGTGATTTTACCCCTTTCCCTTTCTCTCTCCCGCTACAACATGCCTTTACTTTACACCTAGGTTTTTTACGGAGTAGATTTTTTCATATTGCTTTACTAATTTTTCATTTTGAAGTCTTAATTAAATATATCTAAAAATAGTATCATGCTTACTTGTTAATTTATTTTGATGTAATATATCTTAAATAAATTGTTACTTAATTAGCCAATTGAAACTGGATGGGGATATTTCATTTGTGAATCAAATTAGATTGGTAAATGATTTTTACTCATTCTAAATCTGTTCCAAGTTCAATAAGTTTCATCTATTTAGACACCTTAGTTTCTAGACACGATCGTTCAGTTGGTTAGTTCTAATCTGAATAAACTTGAACAAATTAAAATTATTTTCTTAGATTCAATATCGTCTGTTCTTGGTTCTCATTATGTACATTATATCCTCTAAGTCAGGTGCATGAGTCGTACGAAAAACTTTTTTGTTGCGCGGATTGCCCTTCTTTTGGAGTGGTCTTTAATTTTTGTCCCTTAAATTGGTGGTACTTAATTTTTTCCCTTCACTTAATACCTTGAGGTTCTGGGTTCGAAATCCAGCTCAGTAAAAAAACAAAAACAAAAAATCGCAAGGCAGATGTTTGGATTCGCAAGGCAGAATTTTACCTTCAAAACTCTTCCTTAAGGCAGAATTTTGCCCAAAACTCTACCTTAAAACAGAGTTTGAAACTCTGCCTGAAACATGCAAAACCATGCCTTGCGATTTTTTTTTTTTTAATTTTTAACTGAGCGGGGATTCGAATCCGAAACCAAGAGGTTCTAACGAAAGTCAAAAATTAAAGACCGCCCATTTAATGAGGGAAAAATAAAGACCACCCCGAAATAAGGGTATTCCTACAAATTGCCCTGCCAAAAATACATTTTTGTAATATCCTTAGGACATTGAAAACCCACAGGTCATTTAGGTATCTTTTAAAGGTGCACAGTACTAAATAATGTTGGTGGGGGCTTTTGTACTCTCTTTACAGACGGGAAATGAAATGATTATTCTAATATACTACTACTATCCTCTCACAGGGTCCTATATTTCTTTTCCAAGAATGGAACTTGACATTTTTCGTTTATGGAAAAATGAAGCGTTGAATTCTAAATTAGGAGGCAGAATTTTGAAGACAAAACTCTATCTTAAGGTTCAAAACTCTGTCTTGTGAATTTTTATTTTTATTTTTGATTGAACACGTATTCGAACCCGAAACCAAAAATTTTTAACGAAGGGCAAAAATTAAAGACCACCCCAAAATAAGAGCATTCCTGCTAATTGCCCTACGAAAAATACATCTTTTGTAATATCAAATGTTTGTGAATCCTAGGTATCTCGTCCTTAGGCCATTGAAAGCCCACAGGTCATTTAGGTACCTTTTAAAGGTGCACAGTACTAAATAATGTTGGTGGGGCTTTTGGACTCTTTTTACAGAGGGGAAATGAAATGATTATTCTGATACATTACTACTATCCTCTTACTAGTGTTGGGTCCTATATTTCTTTTCCAAGAATGGAAAGAATGGGACTTGATATTTTTCGTTTAGGGAAAAATGCGGCATTGAATTCTAAATTAGGATTTCACCATAAAGATAGTTTAATCGTTCTTAACACTTTGGTGTAGTTCTTATCCATTCATTCTTGATCCAGACTTGGTGGAATAAGGGATAATGATTTTGAAATAACGCTAGATTATTTTATCTTGCGTTTTGGTTGAATTTCTTATTTCGAGATTAGTTATATTACAATTGTGGTATAAATTTGATACAATTTTCAATGCGGGATTACGATTTCGGGATAAAATATCAAAGTGAACAAGATGTCACCAAGATTTTCCAACTTACCTAGTGGAAAATCAAACAAATATTTTATTTACTCAGTATATACCATTTAATTAGTTCAATAAACTAAATTGCTTACCAATAAAAATATATTTATTAAATAATTACATTATTATTATTTAATTTCCGTATTATAATTTCATCGTCATAATTTGGTATACTTGTTCATCAATCCTTATACAAAATCATAAAATTCCGTTTCATACTTTTCTTCCAGCAGGGCCCGACATAGATACCTTTTGAACTTGTTGGAGCCGTGGTCTGCCAAATTACTTTTCTTTGCTTTATTATATTTAATGAAGCATTTATTTATTCACTAGTGTACTTATCCGCGCTTCACGCGGTCATTAAAATTATTAGTAAATTTACGAAATAATTTTTTCAGTTTGTTATAATTTGAGAAGTTAAACGGATTCTCTTACAATGGTAATCTTTTACAGTATTGTTTAGAATTTTAAGCTATTAAGAATGTGATTTGTTTTAATCTTCATGCATATTCTAAACACACATACACACACACACACTCCCGGTGTTTGCCCCAATTCAGTGAATGCCGGATATATGTCTTGCGTATACACTTCTTCACACTTAACTATGGTTAAGTGATCATATGAATGTCACTTTGAATTGTCGATTCTTAAAACTAATTATTTAGTGAGGTGTAAACACAAGATGTGGGTAAATATTTACTTATTAACGATCATATTTGTGATGACCATTTAATTAATCTGTTAACTATTGCGCTCTCAATCCCAACACTCCTTTTCAACGGGAAGAGGCTCAAAATATATGATTATATCATTTGATTTTAAATAAAAATGTGGGTACATATGCATATGATCATCGACGTCAATCTTTCATCTTTATTTCATCGCCTGTTTCCTTAATTCTACTTTTAATAAAAAGTATTCATATGTTTGCCTTTAGGCACTGACAATTTCCATGCAAAAAATCTGTGAAACACAAAAGAACAATATTAATTTCAATATAGCAATATTGAAATTAATACCCATATATTATAACTAATATAGCAACAATGGAAAAAAATGTTCGTTTCAAAAGCGCACGTACAAAAACTTTGGTACTGGTAAAATAAAAATAAGATGATGCTATGTAGAAGCTTCAAATAAATCTACATTCTCTTCCAAAACCTACTTCCTACTTAATAATAACTGAGATGGTTGTGGCAAAATTGCTGAAAAACAATAAAAGCTTTGCGGTGAAGAAAAAAATAAATTTAGTAAAAGGATATACGAAAGCAAACACTAACCTAACTGAACAGTAGTAAGCCAACAATTTAGTTTCAAAATGGCGAGTATGTTTACATATAATTGTGTTCACGATTTAATAATGAAAGACCTCTACAAGTTCTGTAATTAAGTTGAAGGGCCTTTCGCTTTCCAGTTTCCAAAACTGTTACATGCATCAAATGTAATTAACCGAAAAAATATCTTCATCATTCCTTCCAAAAGGAAGATAAAATTAGTAGGAAAAAAAGGGATAAAAGCATAAAGGAAAAAATGATAAATATGAATACCTTAGAGTGAATTGAATGAACGAAGAAAATGAGCGAAAGAAGTCCAAAAAGAGGAATCTTTGGCAAAGAACTATGCCATACCTTTATGCTATTAGCTATAGACCACAATTGATTCTTTTATGTACATATGTTTAACAAAATTTAAGAATTTACATTTGTACATTTAAAATATGCATATATAAGTATCTAGTTTGATTTTTTCTTTTTAAGAAATAAATTATGGTGCTTTTACATTTCTCCTTGTTTAGTCGCAAATAGAGCCAATGACAAAACAAATTGAATTTTATGAATTCTCTTTTACCACTTCTCCCAACATTAACAAATGACTGATTGAGAGTGTTTTCAAATGTCAAAATGCTCTTCGAATTGAAATATATTCTCAAAATTTCATGGACAGAAATCCCCACCACTTTTATGTGCAATGCATATTGCCCTACTTTAGGCGTAACTTAAGAACTCATTAAAGTAGAGCAGAAAATAGAACTTCATCCTGAGATATAATGTAAATCACATTACATATAACTTCTATTTTACTCAAAAGCACCAGAAACACATACCTTTCTGTAAAACTCACAAAAATACATAATAACAAAAAAAAAAAAAAAAAACTCATAAAAGTAGTTGCTATGTTGGCTGATTTCCGTTTCTTAATCTACTTCCACAAACTGGCAAGTGGTTATTACTTAAACATACTAACTAAATAAACCTAAAAATATGTTAATAAATCTAACAAATAAACAATTACAGGAGGAGAAAAGTTTGAAACCTTGAATTAGAAAACATAAATAGATATTAAGAATTTAATAAAGAAATAATAAAACTATTGATAGGTTTTGGAGCAGCAATTTCTTACACTGCACTTACACATAACGCCTCGACATTTGATGAAGTGTCTTACGTTATTGTAGCATATGAGTTGTGTGAACTGCTGAATTCAAAGACGCCAACATAAATATTTAATATATCCATATCTTGCGCCAATAAGAAAACAAAAGGTTATCATTATTATATTTTTAATGGAAGAAATAGAAATATCTACACGTAAAAGCATTTAGCTAAAAACAAAAAGGCATGAAATCCACTTATAATCATATAAAGGAAGCTGAAGGATAATGTTGTGTGTCTGTGTATATATAGTCATATAGAGGCGTCCAATGTTTAATGGTAAAACCCCTTCAATTCCATTATTGAATGGAGTCTTTCCATTTCCAGATAAATGGGAAGAATTTGTTTATGTTAAAATTCATGCTACGTGGGCTTTAACTTCCTAATGTATTAACCAAAAAAAACGTCCTAATGTAAACCAAACGACTCTTTGAGCTTCTTTCTTCGATTGATGCTTGATAACGCTGCTGTGTGGCTTTATTTTTCTTTATTACTCCATTTAGTTAGTAGAGATTAATTGATGATTGGTAACGTTTTCCAGATTATTTCTTTAGTAGAAATATTGTTGGTTATTAAATAGATTGAATGAGAGGAATAAAAAGAAAAAAAATACCAAAATAAGGAGAAAAAAAGATAAATAGGTTTTTTGGCTATAGAGAGGTGCCACATCACCTTGTCTATGCCTAGCTTTATATTATATATAGATTCGTTGAAGTCTTTCTCGCAGTTACTGTTGGTGTCCTTTTGTCACAAATCAATCACTTTCTCTATTGGAGTGACTGACAAGTTCTGAATATTTTACCAAAATTGTTTATAAACTCTTTGACGTTATTCCACTAAACAAATTCGTAATAGAACTCAATATATTGCAAAAATATATGTGTATTTTAAGATCAAATACTTTTCATGTCCAGAGGCATGAAAAGTTTTCTTGGACGAAGAAGTATTTTCTTCGTCCCAAAATACTCATTATTTTTTGCTTTTTATAGGTTAAGTTTGAAAGTGTCGGGGGAGGGGGGATGAATTGTAATTTTTTGTTCTTTAGAGAGTTGACTATGTATAATACCTAGTCGACTACGGTAAATATAACTATAAAGTAAATGCAGAAAGTAATTGGCACACGATATTTATACTGGTTCAGATTCAATGTGAATCCTAGTCTAGTCTCCTTGGGTTGCAAGAGTGATCTCTGCAGCTCTTTAATGTGAATCTTTAGTACAAAGGATTAGTTTGAATGGAGTTCCTATGTCTACACTCAACCTCTCGTATTTTTTTTTGTTACAAAGTCTCACCAACTTAAAATAACTCTCTCCTCTCTTTTTTGTTTACACAACAACTCTTAATTGAATTACAATGCTTATGAAAAGTAGAGCAAAGACTATGTGTAGGTTGAGACAAAGTACACTTTGTGCATCTGAATAAGCCAGTTGTGAAGTTGTCGTGGCTCTACTAAGCAGAGAAAGCAACCCAAGAGATTTGATCCTTGGAAAATAGGAAGATTGAGGATCCTTATTTTCCAAAAATAAAGCAAGAGCTTTGATGATGATTGATCTTTTCCTTGCGTCCTTGGATAGATTGATACTTGATTATCTCCCTTCCTTTAACGTTTCCTTGATTTGTTGATTGATACTTGATTATCTCCTTCCTTTAACGTTTCCTTGATTTGCCTTCAACTGATTTCCTTTTCTTGTGCAATGGGTCTCGTGGTACTTGATTTGCCAGTGATAGTCTCCTTTTAGTGACGCCTTCCTCATTAATGCAGATACCAAGCAAGCTTGGTCTATCCATGGGACCATGGGCCGAACTAGCGCAGTGTGTTAATTTCTTAGGCCTTGAGTATTTTCTCTGCATAGTAACATAAGTTGTCATCATTAAAATCTTAACACTAACAAAGTTATTTGAACAATATTGCAAGTCGTAATTTTTCTCATATCAGTATAATTAGGAAATATACCTTAAATTATTGATCAAAGTTCATAAGAATTTGTATCCTGAAAAGTGAAAAACAATAGGAGTAATAGTTTGGGAGAGAGAAAATAGCTTACAAATTATTGGTGTGCAATCGATGACGGGTTAGTACTTAGTAGTTAGGTAGCAATCGAATGGTGGACTTTTGACACTCGACAGAATGATGACAATTTTGTTGTTAATTAAGATATAAATAGGGAGTGAAATCACGAGAATCACGACGAAAAAATAATTGCATATATATATATATATATATATATATATATATATATATTTTTTTTTTTTATTTTTGCTTTTGGTTTCCTCCGGTGTTCATTATCCATATTGGAGCTTGACTATATTCTGGTTCGCACATCGAAGGGGCTCATTCAGGGGAAACGCTTTCTACCAAAATAATTCCCATATTAAAGGCTCAAACATGAAACCTCTGATTAAGGGAGAAACAGTCTCATCTGTCACACCACATCCTTTGGTGATATTTAAATATTGTTTTAGCTAAGCAAATTGGTCCAAAATAAGTGTTAAGAAAACATTAATTATTATTTTTTCCGAATCTCTTTAATAAATGATATATACAATGTTCTAAAAAAGGTCTTTTGATTGTTCAATAATCATTTCGATGAGAATAAATATTTTCTTAATGCGTGTATCAAAAGTTTAAGCTAAACATTTGTTCACACCGAATGTTTAAATCCAAGTAAATAATTCAATTTTAACAATTAAAAGTGAAACAAAAATATCAATTAACCATGTTTAAGTGATAAATGTGCATATAGGAGATATATTTGCATTTATTAGTGTGTTATAAACATTTAATTGGAGTAAAAAATTTTAAAAGTTTAAAATGATTTGTAAGTAATACTGTATAAAGAAGATCATTTTAAAAGGTTAAAATGATTTTTTGTTGGGAGTTCAAAAAATCAAAGAAAGTGTTGTCAAGGAGACTCAAATCTAGGTGATCTATGAAAATTTGAACCCCCTTTACTATTAAGCTAAACTTTTAATTTATGTTAAGGGTGTTCAACGGTTAATATATACACATAAAATAAAAATTTGATCTATATATCTAGCATATATTCCGACGAAGGGGGTTTAGACGAAACTCTGGGTTCCAAGTAGATCCGACCCTAATTACACCAAGTTAATAAATGTATGTCATTTGCTTGTACATAGACTTATAGCACTTAATCATGATTCATGAGTGATTTACGTGTATTCTCACCTAGTTAAATCACTTAGCTATAATAACTAATTAATTTATATGATTTGATATAAACACCCATTAAAGTTACCTACATCCATTATGATCGATGATTTAATCTATATATATATATATAATATAAAGCTAGGCATAGACAATGTGATGTGGCATCTCTCTATGACCTAGAATATCATTTATCTTTTTTCTTCTTTTTTTGACATTTTCCCCTTCATTTATCTATTTATTTTATTTTTAATATCCAAAAAATGTCTTTAATTCAATTAATCAACTTTTCAGAGAAAAGGATCAAAATTTTACATTATTTTTGAGTTTGGACCTAAAACGATACATGTTCTTTACATGGAGCATTAATAGTTCATTATGTTTGCATAAGTGGTGCACTTTTAGTCAACTCCCAAATATTTTGTTAAGAATTTAGCGGAAAAAGGCAAAAATGCCCCTGAATTATTAGAAAAGGTCTAAAAATATCCTTCATTCATCTATTTTGCTAAAAATACCTCTCAATTCAATTTTTTGGCTCATTTATGCCCCTTGACTAACGGTTAACACTAGATTTTAAAAAAAATTATTTAAATTACACATGGAATTTTATTACTGGAAAATTGATTATTTTTTAAAAAAAAAATCTGGAAAATGTTTTTTTAGGAATCAGGAAAGCTAATTTTTTAGAAGAAGAAAAATTGGAAAACTGAAATTTTTTTAAATCAGGAAAATTGATTTTGTTTTCCTAAATTTTTTAGATTTTCATGATTTTATTTTTAGGACACTTAAAAAAAGGGAAAAAGTGGATTTTTTTTTTCAAAATCTGAAAAACTAGATTTCGCCTCCGACCCGGGAGAACACAGGGTCAAGCCAAGCCCTGACCCGCCTAAATGGAATTTATATCTCCTTCGTTTGGG